>NC_084562.2:2527500-2827500 GCF_033978685.3 Nerophis lumbriciformis | reverse complement strand
CACCTGAGAAGCTTAAAAAAATGTGTCTCCTCAGTTCCCAAACGTTTACTGAGTGTTGTTAAAAGGAAAGGCCATGTAACACAGTGGTGAACATGCCCTTTCCCAACTACTTTGAAACGTGTTGCAGCCATGAAATTCTAAGTTAATTATTATTTGCAAAAAAAAAATAAAGTTTATGAGTTTGAACATCAAATATCTTGTATTTGTAGTGCATTCAATTGAATCTGGGTTGAAAAGGATTTACAAATCATTGTATTCCGTTTATATTTACATCCAACACAATTTCCCAACTCATATGGAAACGGGGTTTATATATGCGGCTTTTACACACACATAAGTGAATGCAAGGCTTAATTGAACAAAAGCCATACAGGTCACACCGAGGGTGGCCGTATAAACAACTTTAACACTGTTACAAATATGCGCCACACTGTGAACCCACACCAAACAAGAATGACAAACACATTTGGGGAGAACATCCACACCGTAACACAACATAAACACAACAGAACAAATACCCAGAATCCCTTGCAGCACTAACTCTTCTGGGATGCTACAATATACACCCCCCCCCCCCCCCCACCTCAACCCCGCCCCTCCCACCTCAACCCCCCCATCTCCCGAATTCGGAGGTCCCAAGGTTGGCAAGTATGCTCTAGTATACTCTGGACTGAAGCTGTGTGCCTTCATTGTTTTTGTAGCTGTTGTTTTGAGGCATGTTTAAAAAAAAAAAAAAAAAATGCACTTTGTGAAAGTCAAGGACACCAGCAGACACCAGTATGCCACAATTGAATTTGTTGTAATCAGCCCCTTAAGTCATCCAGCTGCTATACAATTGTATAAAATGATATTGCTGAATAAATGATATGTCTATTATTTTTTTTATTTAGGCAATTCAAACTATGTTGACAAGGACAACTAATTTTGTGTCCAGATGTCCTTTCAGCGCAATCACCTCCTTTCTCCCAGTCATTTGTGCGTAACTGCCAGTTTGGACACAGATTTTTTAGAGACACAAAATAGCGTCCGCAGAACAGTTTTCGTCCTGATGAATCATATTGCAAGTGCTTAATGATTATACTGTATTTGCATTTTCTCCTCCCAATATTGTTCCGATAATCAGCATGCAATCTACACATACAGTACATGAAGACATACACGCTAAATGGATTGCACGCCTTATTTTGCTCACATAAGAAACACAATCCTTTGTGCACAAGTTTAGTCGATTAGCTTTGCGTGCGCTATTAAATTTGCACATGTTTTAGTACAGGCAATTCGTTAGTAGATCAGGCCTCACGTCTTTCAACAAGCCTGGGAACACCTGGGAGAGCCACGTTTGGCGTTTCTTTGCTGCTAGATAAGCGAACGAGGCTGGACCTTTTCTTAAAATGGACTGCCTGATCTTATAATGAGTCTTTGTGTATTTTTTTGTACCAGCGGATGAGTGGATACCAGCCATTCAAGGTCTGACCGACAGGACCTCAGCGATGATCCGAGAGCTCACCACAGGAGACAAATTGCAGTTCCGTGTGCGGGCGTTCAACATGGCTGGACCGAGCGCTCCTGCAACCCTTGCTCAGCCTGTCACCATCAGAGAGATCATGCGTAAGTGACTCATGAAAAGCAAATTTGTGGATGCTGGGGATGTTCTGATCAGGGTTTAATCCTGCCGAATCCAACACAAACATCATGGGTGAGATCGCCTGATACCGATCACTATATTCTTGGGGATTTATTTATGGTGAGTGCTATTTACAGTTCAACAGTATCAACACAATATTTAAACCAGTCACTTACTCTCTTTTATTACATACAATTGTTTGAGCAAAACATAGTCAATAGCACACAATAACTAAACACTGACAAAATCTAGCGATGATTATGCCTTTTTGCCTGCTCCTGCTTGGTGTTACTCTGTGTAACATGTTCAGCCTGGTCTTCTAGTGATAATAATACTTGCAAGAAATTCAATGGAGGTGATGATTAATAATCCGCATTAGCCGATCGCATACTTTTTCACAAAAATGCTGATCAGTGGTCGATCAATCGACACATCCCTATTTGAGAAATGTATCAATCAATCAATCATTCAAAGTTTACTTATATAACCCTAAATCACGAACAAGTCAGAACATAATGTTATAAGTTAATGATCGGACATTACTTCAGTGTACGGGAGTATCATAACTTTGGAGGTGGTGACACCTAGATCTATCGTATTACCGTTGCGATGCGTGGGTTCATTTATTATTTGTGTAAGACCACAGCTATCAATTATAGTCTGGAGCGCCACGCACAGAGGGTCTGATGGGGTATTCAGATGGATATTAAAATCCCCCATTACAATTATATTATCTGCGTGCGTCACTAGATCAGCGACAAACTCTGACAATTCACTGATAAAGTTTGAATAGGGCCCAGGACCCACGCCTTTTAAGGGGACGGGCAATATGTGCATTCGTATAGTTAGAAGGAGATGCCTCGTTAAGCGGGGAAAATTAATCGGAGCCAGGTTTCGCTGAGACCAATGGCGTTAAGATTGTTGTCTCTAATGACCTCATTAACTAATAACGTTTTGAGAGACAATGATCTGATGTTTAAAAAGTCCATATTATAGGTAATGGGCTGTTTTGAGGACATTTTGTTAATGTTATCCGTAGTAGTGATATTAATAACATGACCTACTGAATCTAGATTTGAGAATAAGCGGTATAGAAATTGGATGGATGGATGGAATGTGCCTTTATTTATGATTTTTGTGATTTTTGTTTTTCCTTGAACAGAACGGCCCAAAATTTGGCTTCCCCGAAATCTCCGCCAGACTCTAATGAAGAAAGTTGGAGACACTGTCAACCTTGTGATTCCCTTTCAGGTATAGTAAGATGGATCCATGAATAGGGGCCAGCGAATCGGTCCCCTTTAGGTGACAAGGAAATAACATGTATAACTGTAAAATACATGTTTGATTTTTTTTTTAAATTCTGCACGTTGATCTGATTACATATTTAATTTGTACAATTTAAAAGATTAATATAAACTGCCTTGAAGACTAGAAAAATAGCATTTGTCCGGTTCCCTAAAATGTTACTTAACTATGAAATATAACCATTTAAATCATTCAAAAATGTTGTAATTTTTACATATTTATGTTACTCCTTGACCCAAACAAGCAATTGACAACAACATTTACACTGAAATTGTCTCGTAATGCAATGACTGCCAATCCAAGTACAAGAAGCCCAGATTTTATAAAAAGGCAACAAGTTAGATCTTAATATGTGGATTAACATGATTCAAAAACATAACAGGCTGAACATTGCTGTCATGAATTAATTGCAATTAAATTGATAATTTGACAGCTTAGCCTAATGACATCAATTAGCTGAGGGATTGAAAAAGAAGGATGTGTCATTCCTGCGCTTAGCCACGTACCCAGGTATAGGTACCAAAATGAGTACCAAAAAAAAAAAAGAAGCTGACTGAGCCCCTCGATCCTGTTGTGCTTTGCTACGCCCCTGCAGGCCCTCCTGCGACACAAACACCTGCAACAATTCCTTGAAGGTGCTATTGTGCAGGTAACGTCTTGCAAGTAATCTTGCATACCCAAATATGTAGTCTGACGCCCTGCCGACAATTTGAGGGTTCCTGATCTAGTCACTGCCATTGTGTCCTTGGGCAAGACACTTCACCCACCTTGCTCCCAGTGCAACCCACAGTAGTGTAATTGTAGTTTAAATGTATATAATGGGTTTCTAAATGTATAAAGCCCCTTGAGACACGAGACAAAAAGTGCTATATAGTGATAATTCACTCCACTTCACTCTTTTTATATACACCAACAGCAGTTCTAACTTTTCACACTAAACACACATTTTGCAGTGGCGCTAGCCACAACAGCAACACAACACTTTGCCATCACAGTCGTGGCGAGAGAGACGCATTTACAAAACCCCAGAGGTGGGACCAAGTCATTGCTTTGCAAGTCACAAGTAAGTCTCAAGTCTTTGCCCTCAAGTCTCGAGTCAAGTCCCAAGTCAAGACAGGCAAGTCCGAGTCAAGTCCAAAGTCAAGACTGGAAAGTCTCAAGTCAAGTCCCAAGTCCTGCATTTTGAGTTTCGAGTCCTTTCAAGTCATTTTAACCACAGACTAGTGTATTTACACAGATTGTGTATACTTTTAAAACGCTGTATTTATTTATTAAAACAAGTGCATTTGAAATTGCAGGGAAAAAGATAGTGGTGACATTGCACTTCAAAATAGCACTATTAACCAGTCATTTTAAACATTTAACTCATTCCTTTACAGAATAAACACATTTGAAAAAACAAGTGCAACTGTACTTATTTGCACAAAAGTGTTAACATTGTATTTCCATGGCATATTGCATTGTAACTAGTTCCACTATCCTGTTCTTACCTTATCTCATTGATCTCATCTCATACTGTATGTGTGTTGATGGGTGCGTACACATGAAAAACATAACAAATACATGAACATAACAATGAACAGAGTTGTACTTTTTAGATGTCAGGGCTCTATGCAATATGTACACATATTCTTAATATAGTATACATTTTAACTGACCTTTATTTGACTATGTTTGTCTTTTGTAGGTGGCTAAAATATGCGGTGCTGCTGACCGCCGTCTAACGTTACGTTACTGTGTGTGTGATACATTGACTAACGTAATGTTACTGTGTGTGATACATTGACTAACGTAATGTTACTGTGTGTGATACATTGACTAACGTTACGTTACTGTGTGTGATACATTGACTAACGTTACGTTACTGTGTGTGATACATTGACTAACGTTACGTTACTGTGTGTGATACATTGACTAACGTTACGTTACTGTGTGTGATACATTGACTAACGTTACGTCACTGTGTGTGATACATTGACTAACGTTACGTTACTGTGTGTGATACATTGACTAACGTTACGTTACTGTGTGTGATACATTGACTAACGTTACGTCACTGTGTGTGATACATTGACTAACGTTACGTTACTGTGTGTGATACATTGACTAACGTAACGTTATGTGTAGGTACCTCATGCAACCCTGCTTAAAAAAAATCACTTGACAAAAAGTATGAATAAGGTAGCAAACTGCAGTGGACGCAACATATTGCCGTGTTTGCAATGAAGTTATAACCATAGACATCTTATAAGTAGACGCAGCATTGGTTGCTGTGACGTGAGCAATTTGGCCGCCATCTTGAAGGGGTGATGAGGAGCCGGTGAGCACCCTAAACTGACAGTTGACAGGTAGAAAACAAAGATGGTGTTCAGCGTTTTCCTACTCAAATGAGCGGACTGTTGAAAATAGGAATCGGGGGATTACTTTTCACAAGTAAGATTTAACATTAACTTACTATTGGTTGTATTTTGTGAAAATAATATTAGCACAGAGTTGAGAAGGAGCAAAGATCTTCAATATTTGTATGTGAAAATCACAAAGAAATCTTCTGGGGGAGGATGACGCCCCTACAGGGGTTTGCTTTACAAACTTTCAGCCCCACCTAAAACAAAATTCACCAGCCGCCACTGATTATGATGCATTCTCATTTTAGGCAAAGTATAAGACAATACTTTCTTAACAGTATAATTGTAACCAGGAATAAGTCTTCAAGTAACAATATTCAAATACTAACATTGTTGGGTAAGACAGAATTTGGTTTTATTCTGAATCCAGTGAAACAGATTGGTGGTTTTAGCTGATATAAAGACTTTCAGGTGTTTATATATGTTCAAGTATTTGGCAGACGCTTTTATCCAAAGCGACTTACATAAAAAAATACATATAAAACAATCACTGCAAACATTATCATTTAAGGGAAGAATGTAATAGAAAATATCAATACAAAGTGTCAAGACAGAATAAACTCTCTGCTGCTGCAGCAACAGAGATACAGTCTATAGGTCCCTAAGATATATAGATATCTAATGTATTCATACATTGTTTATGTAGGATATATGCATGTATATATAAACTAATCATATTGTTTCTTCAACTTCAAAATATCTTACCGTTTTTTCCCCCTCCTCTGGGATTATATTCCCAGTTTTGATCTCGGACATCTGGTCACTTATAGCGTATAAGAATATTCTATTACTGTTAAGCAAACTATGAATAATAAAACATGTGTCCTTTATCATAGCTACACGTATGAGAAAAAAGCGTGTGAAAATCAGTGGTATTCAGTGAGGTAAAATGAATTAAATGCGCTGACAGTTCATTGCTCCTGCCAAATGAATTGCACAGAGTGGAGCAGATCACCACTCCAAGATGGCGGCCACGCGTCTCGTCTGCGCCAGTAGGCAGTAGCGCTCCATGCTGCGTACCCTTATAAGATGTCTATGATTATAACGTTAGCAGTGAGTTTGCAGCCTCACTGATTTAACTACACAGCAAATAAAAGTCACGTTACTTAGCCAATAAACGTTATCTTACATTCAAAACTTACCCTTCTTTGTGCAACTTCAAATGTCGAACGAAGTTGGAAGTTGTTGCGTCTCCGTCTGTAATATTCGAACTGCGTGATTTGCATACGGCAATTCGTTTTTTGTTGACCAAGTCGTAGTTTTTATACCCGAACGAAACCAACTTTAACATAATTGTTTATCACTGGCACGTTGTTGGACAACTCTTGTTCATGGGTTGTTCTGCAATTTGATTGGATGAATGCTGTGTGATGAAAACAACGTAGATCAAATTTGATTGGCTGTTGTACTGAGAGCACACCAGCTGACAGGAATAACACGCTGATCGACACAGACGAAGAAAATGAAAGAAACGGAGCGCTCCCAAATAACTTTTTAAGCTTTGGATTTTGGGTAAAGTAGCAAGTCATGTCAAGTCAAAAGGCTCAAGTCCAAGTGAAGTCACAAGTCATTGATGTTAAAGTCTAAGTCGAGTTGCAAGTCTCTCTACATTGTGTCAAGTCGAGTCTAAAGTCATCAAATTCATGACTCGAGTCTGACTCGAGTCCGAGTCATGTGACTCGAGTCCACACCTCTGCAAAACCCCGTCCAGTCGTGTTTGTTGCGATGTTTATGACTCGACTGCGTTGTTGTCGTAACGGATTATATTTCATATTGTTGAATTTACGAACCCCGTTTCCATATGAGTTGGGAAATTGTGTTAGATGTAAATATAAACGGAATACAATGATTTGCAAATCATTTTCAACCCATATTCAGTTGAATATGCTACAAAGACAACATACTTGATGTTCAAACTGATAAAAAAAATGTTTTGTGCAAATAATAATTAACTTTAGGATTTGATGCCAGCAACACGTGACAAAGAAGTTGGGAAAGGTGGCAATAAATACTGATAAAGTTGAGGAATGCTCATCAAATACTTATTTGGAACATCCCACAGGTGAACAGGCACATTGGGAACAGGTGGGTGCCATGATTGGGTATAAAAGTAGATTCCATGAAATGCTCAGTCATTCACAAACAAGGATGGGGCGAGGGTCACCACTTTGTCAACAAATGCGTGAGCAAATTGTTGAACAGTTTAAGAAAAACCTTTCTCAACCAGCTATCGCAAGGAATTTAGGGATTTCACCATCTACGTTCCGTAATATCATCAAAGGGTTCAGAGAATCTGGAGAAACCACTGCACGTAAGCAGCTAAGCCCGTGACCTGTACTGCATCAACAAGCGACATCAGTGTGTAAAGGATATCACCACATGGGCTCAGGAACACTTCAGAAACCCACTGTCAGTAACTACAGTTGGTCGCTACATCTGTAAGTGCAAGTTAAAACTCTCCTATGCAAGGCGAAAACCGTTTATCAACAACACCCAGAAACGCCGTCGGCTTCGCTGGGCCTGAGCTCATCTAAGATGGACTGATACAAAGTGGAAAAGTGTTCTGACGAGTCCACATTTCAAATTGTTTTTGGAAACTGTGGACGTCGTGTTCTCCGGACCAAAGAGGAAAAGAACCATCCGGATTGTTATAGGCGCAAAGTTGAAAAGCCAGCATCTGTGATGGTATGGGGGTGTATTAGTGGCCAAGACATGGGTAACTTACACATCTGTGAAGGCGCCATTAATGCTGAAATGTACATACAGGTTTTGGAGCAACATATGTTGCCATCCAAGCAACGTTACCATGGACGCCCCTGCTTATTTTAGCAAGGCAATGCCAAGCCACATGTTACATCAACGTGGCTTCATAGTAAAAGAGTGCGGGTACTAGACTGGCCTGCCTGTAGTCAAGACCTGTGTCCCTTTGAAAATGAGTGGCGCATTATGAAGCCTAAAATACCACAACGGAGACCCCCGGACTGTTGAACAACTTAAGCTGTACATCAAGCAAGAATGGGATTCCACCTGAGAAGCTTAAAAATTGTGTCTCCTCAGTTCCCAAACATTTACTGAGTGTTGTTAAAAGGAAAGGCCATGTAACACAGTGGTGAACATGCCCTTTCCCAACTACTTTGGCACGTTTTGCAGCCATGAAATTCTAAGTTAATTATTATTTGCAAAAAAAAAAAAAAAAGTTTATGAGTTTGAACATCAAATATCTTGTCTTTGTAGTGCATTCAATTGAATATGGGTTGAAAATGATTTGCAAATCATTGTATTCCGTTTATATTTACATCTAACACAATTTCCCAACTCATATGGAAACGGGGTTTGTAACTGAAAACATGTTTTATATTCTAGTTCCTTCAAAATAGCCACCCTTTGCTCTGATTACGGCTTTGCACACTCTTGGCATTCTCTCGATGAGCTTTAAGAGGTAGTCACCTGAAATGGTTTTGGTGCCTTATCAGTGTTGATTAGTGGAATTTCTTGCTTTATCAATGGGGTTGGGACCATCAGTTGTGTTGTGAATGAGAAAGGGTGTCCAAACTTTTGGCCTGTACTGTATCTGTTTTAGAAGTATTTAAATTACTATTGAAATCTCGCCTGTCACAAAATTCCTTAAAAATAAAAAGACATTGTTTAATTTTTTTTATTTTTTTTTATGATGGCAGCACGGTGCGAACAGGGGTTAGTGCGTGTTCCTCACAATAAGAAAGTCTTGGGTTCGATCCCAGGGCTCGGGGTCTTTCTGTGTGGAGTTTGCATGTTCTCCCCGTGACTGCGTGGGTTCCCTCCGGGTACCCTGCCTTCCACCCGAGTGCAGCTGGGATAGGCTCAGGCATTCCCCCATGACCCGGAAAGGAACAAACGGTAGAAAATGGATGGACGGATGGTTATTTTTATGACGTTTTCCATAGGTTAAGTAACAATTTGTCCACCATTTAAGAACCGGCACTGTTTGAAATGTACCAATTTGGTTCAAGTATCAGTTAAAAAGTAAATGATACCGATCCCTACACTGTTTTGTTAAACTACAGTAGAAACTGGCTTCAAAGTGTCAGATCTATTCAAACTATTTGGAATATTTGCGTACAAAGTTCATCTAGTTCAAAAAGTATACATGAACATATTGTGGCAAGAAATGTAAATAAATAATTTGTGTATTCATTTACTTCACACAGGGTAAGCCCAGGCCTAAAGTTGCGTGGAGTAAAGACGGGGAGCCGCTGAACTCCACGTTCATCAGCGTGAGGAACAGCGAGACAGACACCATCTTCTTTATACGCAAGACTGAACGACAACACTCGGGGACGTACGACCTCCAGGTGCAGATAGAAAACGTGGAGGATACGGCCAAAGTGATGCTGCAGGTTGTTGGTGAGCAGGAACGCTACAAAGAGACCCTGCCCTATCCTACATTCGACGAAAATGTACTCTTACTCGAGGGGTCAGCAACCCAAAATGTTAAAAGAGCCATATTGGACCAAAAATAGAAAATTTAAAAATCTGTCTGGAGCCGCAAAAAAATAAAATACTTATATAAGTGTTATAATGATGGCAACACATGATGTAAGTGGCTAATTAGTTATAGTAGCCTACTATAAAAAAAAAGACTTTGTGTCGCAGGCTGACGCAAATCTTCGTTGACAGAAATGTTGAAATATAATATTTATTCTACACTTTTTTACAATATTGGACAACATTAGTAAAACTTCTCAGAGGGTGAGAAAACTCCTGGAAATTACTGTCGTAGAATGGCCAGAGGTATAGTTGTGTGTGTCCAAGTTAAAGGAAACGGCAGGCTTTCTTCTTCTAATGGATTCATTAAAATATTTGCAAGCTGCGTAACGTTTGCTGTGGTCTGGAACAACATGGCACACAAACAACTATCAGAAATGCAGCCAATATTAAATACAGATAATGTGTCATGAAACATGGAAAAATAAACAAGATACACAGAGGACATAAGTCAAGGAAATTAAATATACCTACAAACCAGGCATAATGATGCAATATGTACATACAGCTAGCCTAAATAGCATGTTAGCATCGATTAGCTTGCAGTCATGCAGTGACCAAATATGCCCGATTAGCACTCCAACAAGTCAATCACGTCAACAAAGCTCACCTTTGCGCATTCACGCACAGTATAAAACGTTTGGTGGACAAAATGAGACAAAGAAGGAGTGGAATAAAACATGTCTTTCTGTGGCAGCGTCGGAGAAAGTTATACATGTAAACAAACTGTTGAGTCACAGTCCACACAAAGGTGAGTTCAAGGGCCGCTGAAATTAGTAGGACAAAACGGCACTCGCCAAATACTCTCATCAGTGAAGCATACACACAAACATATTAAACAGTGGGCTTTCTAACAATTAGGAAGGTTTGTGTCGTGTTTGTCCTCCTACAGAAACCATATTACAACAAAAAAATTATTTTTCACCCCATTTTTTTTCCATTTCCATACATTTTCGAAAAAGCTCAATGGAGCCACCAGAGCGCCGCTAACAAGCCGCATGTGACTCTAGAGCCGCGTATTGCTGACCCCCGCTCTTCATGTTGTGGAAGTGTCTTATCATAGGGTTAGTGCATGAACCTTTTGACTTGCTTCAGAATCATTCTCAGTTATGGTGGTGGGCGGCGGCTAGCTAACCATTAACCCCTGGATAATTGAAACAAAGTAGGTCGGAGGAGCAGGCTATGGTAGATGACTCTTTTGGCCAAAAGGAGAAGGATGCAGATTTTATTTAAAATAACATGAAATAAGCAGAATAGAGCACCTAAATGTGCATTTAGTTTACAGTCAAAGTCAAATTATTAGGACACTGTATGATGTGTTTATTTAACAATGCAACAATGAATTTAAAGGACTCATAGCGTCCAAGTGACCTAACATTTCTCTAACAGGTTCTCCTAATGTATTTTTTTGCTCTTGTATGGGAATCTGGTAGTCATTTCCCATAACATCAATTAGTTTTTTAATTAATCGGTAGCCACCTCCAAAGACATGCACCTGGGGATACGTTGATTGGCAACACTAAATTGGCCCTAGTGTGTGAATGTGAGTGTGAATGTTGTCTGTCTATCTGTGTTGGCCCTGTGATGAGGTGGCGACTTGTCGAGGGTGTACCCCACCTTCCGCCCGATTGTAGCTGAGATAGTTTCCAGCACCCCCCATGACCCCGAAGGGAATAAGCGGTAGAAAATGGATGAATGCATGGATAATTAAATGAACTTAGAACGCCCCCTTTCCATCACCGCCCCCTCTTGGTGTGAACTGGAGCCCATTAGCCCACATAGACAGTGTGGACAAAAGCGTGTAAAACTATTATTTTGATCACTTAATTGCATGCTTTTGTCACCCTGGTCCATGATTACTTCAAAACTAGTATGTTTAACATCATGAGCCAAAAAGATAAATAAAATAATCGCCATTTCCGGACATCCCTGTTCTTCTATCTCCTCTTCCATAGACACCATGGCCTAGCATTTTCAGGAAAACATCAGTAGAAGAGAACACCAAACCTTACCTTCTTTATCTCTTTTTTTGTAGCAACATGTTTGCTCTTATTTCTCCGTTTTTCCGCAGATTCTGACTCGGTCTTTTTTCTCTCAAGGTTGCTCCCGATTTTTGGGATCGCATTTGGTTTGAATCTTCTACAATTTTTCCATTCAAACTCTGACCAAAACCCTTCTTCCTCGAAATCGCAGATAGCTTTAAGTTAAACCTCTCTCGCTTGGTACGTCCAATTTTGTATGAGTCAATTTGACTGGAGAGGTCCATACTTTCTTCATACTCAAATCCTTTGGAAATGTATGCAGGCTGACCCTTCCTTCAGTTGTATTGCTACAACGTGCAACAATGCATCTGGCAGACATATTTGATAATTCCTTAAAATTCTGGGCAAAAACACAAACTTTGCAATATGAAAGGGCCTCCAGCAGGCTGACGAAGGTCCACCCACATTTTGAAGCTAAAAGCGGGCATTCAAAAATGTGCTGAAATTCAACAAGCCTAAAATCAGTACTGTGTTTATTTTGGGGGGGATTGTACCTGTAGACATCAATTTAAGGTCCAGAACTATGAAGTAAGTGCCAATGTTGTCAGCGTTCGAGGGGCCCTTTAAGTAGAATGGCCGTTAGGAGACCACAGACCTCCACCAAGGCAGGACTAAACTGTTTGCTACTGAATGACAAACTAGTGGTTTCATTGCGGCCACTGTCGGGGCCAACTTAATCAAATTTCCTTCTCCCATATGCCACTGCTCCACAAAATTCTGTGGATTCATTTACTTGTAATCTTGCTAACTGTATCTGTATTTAGTGGTTTGTGTAAAAAGACAACTGTGGATCAATAAAACAACAACGTTGGCGGTGGCCTAAGATCATGCAATACTTTGCACAGTACTTACCCTTTTAAATTGTTTTATTGTAGATGTACCGGGACCCCCTGAGGCCCTGAAGGCCACGGATGTCTGGGGCTTCAACGTTGCCCTCGACTGGAAGCCTCCCAGAGACGATGGAAACTGTGAGCTCACTGGTTACCATATTCAGAAAGCTGACAAAAAGACCATGGTTAGTACTATATTCTGTGTTCAGTCATGGGCATGAGTGACGATAAAGGTTGGTGTTACCCAAAAACTTTATTCACAGGCTACGTCGCTTCCCAATCGGCAGTAAAAGCAATGCCACAGACGCAAATTCAGATGACAAAAAATTATTTCAATGAGGAGATATTTCTCTCTATTCATAATTCATTCCTTTCAGTTTGAATTTCTGATTGCTCACCAAAAACTTGACTAATTACCGTATTTTTTGGACTATAAAGTGCACTTAAAATCCATTCATTATCTCAAAAATTTACTGTGCGCCTTATACCATGATGCGCCTTATATACGTATTAATTCTGGTTGTGCTTACTGACCTCAAACTAATTGTATGAGGTACGTGGTGTAATGATATGTGTGACCAGTAGATGGCAGTCAAACATGAGGGATACATGTGGACTGCAGGTTGACGACTGTTGCTCAATAAAATACTCGAGCAAACAAGACCAAAACGTTGATGTTTCATTGAGAATATAGAACATAACACACCACGTTCAAAAACTTTCAACATTTTTACTACAACTTTGGTAAGCTCCGAAGCCGCACCACTTGATTGAACGCAGAGCACCGTAGTCAGACGTACTGTGCTTCAACATGCGGATATTATTATGGTGTGTGTATAAGGACGCCAAAATGGCACCTATTAAGACATGTTTTATCTGGCGTTTTGTTTTGCCCTATGATAATGCAAAACCAACTTCTCTTACCTATTGGTACCTGCAATTGTGTTTTGGGGATCTGCATAAGTCCCAAAAATGTGTGCGTGTTAGCCTTTGTAATTAAGCCTTTTTTGTCCTATCCAGCTTCTCAGGCAAATCATATAGTTGATGTAGATGCCCATATCGGCTGTTCAGATTTACTTTACAAAAGAGAAGTGTAGGATACTTGTTGCCGTATTTGTATTTGACCTTATTAAATGTATTTATATTATCATTTGGTGCAGGCAGGCCGGGGCAGGAGGGGATAAAAAAAGAAAAAAAGGAACACAGAGGGGGAAATTGTGGAGACAAGAGGGGTATAAGACAGAGAGATAAAAACAACAACAGCAAACACAACAATAACAACAACAACAACAACAATAGAGCAACATCAGCAAATAGGATATGTACAAATATGATGGTAAAATTGATAGCAAAGAAGCAGTTCGCAAAATAAATAATAATACAGAAATGACAATGAGCATTATTACACTACAAATGGAGCAATACAAAAACCAATAGAAATAGCGCTATTGATAATGAACAACACCAATAATTTACCTTTATTATCAACAATACAGTAATTGTTCAAATGCAACAATACATATACGTAACGATAACTAGAGATACAAAAGAATGCAGAAAAATGGAGGGGAAGAAAGAGAAGCAACCTATATTAACCTTGTAGATTGTTATAGTAACAATAGGTTAAGCTTTGTCAGTGTGCCATGTGTTATCCAGTTTACCCCAGGGTAACAATGTTAATTTATGTTTGATGAAACGTGATTATGTGCATGAGTGTATGTATGTATATGTACCGTATTTTTCGGAGTATAAGTCGCACCGGAGTATAAGTCGCACCGGCTGAAAATGCATAATAAAGAAGGAAAAAAACATATATAAGTCGCACTGGAGTAAAGTTACATTTTTTGGGGAAATTTATTTGATAAAACCCAACACCAAGAATAGACATTTGAAAGGCAATTTAAAATAAATAAAGAATAGTGAACAACAAGCTGAATAAGTGTACGTTATATGACGCATCAATAACCAACTAAGAACGTGCCTGGTATGTTAACGTAACATTATGGTAATAGTCATTCAAATAACTATAACATATAGAACATGCTATACGTTTACCAAACAATCTGTCACTCCCAATCGCTAAATCCCATGAAATCTTATACGTCTAGTCTCTTACGTGAATGAGCTAAATCATATTATTTGATATTTTACGGTAATGTGTTAATAATTTCACACATAAGTCGCTCCTGAGTATAAGTCGCACCCCCGGCCAAACTATGAAAAAAACTGTGACTTATAGTCCGAAAAATACGGTACAGTATGTGTATATGTATGTTTGTACAGTGAATGTATATGTACATGTATGTGTATATGTATGTTTGTACAGTGAATGTGCTTGTCGATGTACGAACTTTGAGTATGTAGGTATGTACTGTATTTGTGTATGTATGTGGGAGCGTAGGTACCTATGAATGTATTTATGTATGTATGAATAACGGTGTGTATGTGAGTATATGTGTATTTGTATGTACAATATATTTGACTCCCAGTGTGTGTGGGAGCCAGCGTATGGCCCCAGCCATCCAGAGAGCCCAACCCACAAACAGCAGGTGTGGCGCCCAGGGAACCAGGGACTACCGGCCCCACGCAGCCAGGCCGGCCAGCGACAGGAACCCCAGAGCCCGGCCCAACGTGCCGCCCGGAAGAGCCAGCAGCAGGTCGCAGACAGACGCGCCCAGCAGAGGACAAGGCACGGGAGAAGCAGGGGACAGCCAGCCCTCAAGCCAGCGAGAGACCACACCCCACACGGGCAGAAAGGCAGGACCCCCCGCAACCGGACGAGAAGACCCCCCGCCCCACCAGCAACAGGGCCCCCACGAGCCCACCCCCGGAGAGCATGGTGCAGCCCGCCCCAGGCCACCCCACCCAAGTTGGCCGCCGCAAGACCACCCACCACGGGCCACGGGAACCACCCACCCCACCCACAGGGACCCCACCAATGGAGATGGAACAACCAGCAACCGCCCTGTTGAATTCCCCCCTGAGGGAGGGGAAAATAAATAAAAAAATAATAACATATATTTAAAAATAAATAAATAAATAAATAATAGTAATTATATATATATATATATATATATATATATATATAAATAATTAAAAGAAGATCAAAGACATGCTGACACACAAGGTCACTACCCCAGCAGCTGGCCGACTTGCAGCATCTCGGAATACCTTGCAGCACCAAGCTACCACAATAGACATGGGGACTAGACCCAGCAGGCCCCAACCAAGACGGGCACCCGGAAGGGATAGACGGTGGGACCCAGGAGCTCCAGACATGCAGCCTGGATGCAGTAGCCTGAGGCGCCGACCCCCGCCTGACAGGCAGGCCCAGAGCGTACCCCCAGAAATATATATATATATATATATATATATATATATATATATATATATATATATATATATATATATTTATACATACATATACATATACACACATATACATATATACATATACACATCTATAAACACACACATACATATACCCATACATGCACACACATATACATCCAACCACATACATACACACATTTACATACCTACATCCATCCATCCACATGCGCACACACACACACACACACACACACACACTCATATATATACAACAACAAATCCATACACAGGCCGGCGGGACAGCGATCAAGTCCCGGCACCCACTGCCCACTGAGAACCCGCCAATCTCCTCTCCCAAGCCCCACAGGTCCGGCAGCGCACCCCCGTCACTTAGGGACAACTCCCGACAAGCCAGCCTCAGACGACGGCATGACACCGGGCGTGAAGGGCGGCGCGGCAGGGCGCAAGGGCATCCCAGGCCCACATCCGACAAGCCAACCAACACGACAATAAACAAATATGAAGCCGGCAAGTTCGTCAGCCCCGACAACCACCACGTGCACGCGCTGCCACCAGTCACAACATCAGCCACCCCCCTGCACCGGACCCAGCAGCCACAGGCGCCCACACCACAAACAAACGGCAGCAGAAACAGCAGCTGCAACACCCCCAGACAGCCAGCACCACTCGATAAAATCAAAGCGATCGAGAAAACTGCGCCCGGCAACCGCATGCCAACAGGATCACGGAGACCAGCCAGCACCAGCCCGCCAGTCAGCCCAAACGCCAATATGCAAACAAGAGACATTAACACCTCCCCCACCAAAATACCCCACCACCCCAACCCAAACCCGCACAAACACACCACCGCCCAAACAACCGAGACACAGCATCTGGACCAGACAAGGATGCCGCGCCGCAACCGCATCAGTTCACCAACACAGACCCCACAGTGCAAGGTCGGGCCACACGGGCACGGACCCCACCCAACAGGAAGCAAAACCCCCGTGACGCCACACACAAATAATTAATTATATTTTAAAAATAATAATAAAAAAAAAAAATTATAATAATAATAATTAAATAAATAAATAAATACATAAAAAATAATAATTAATTAATTAATAGTTAATAATAAAAAATTAATAAAAGCCCCAACCCCCCCATGCATGTGTGCAAGGCCCCCATAGTGTCTACTGTGTAGTTAAAATTAGGTGGTCAGCCGTTACAGCCGACCTCCAGTCCCTATTGATGTGTGAACTGTAGCGTGAATGAGATATGTATGCTTGAGGGAACTAACAGTGCGATTAAAATTGGGGGACATCAAGTTCATGGTGGGTCCCAAGCCAACACCAGCCAGCCCCCACAACCACACAAGCGCACAGACACCAATCACAGTCCGCCAACCACTCCAACCCAACACAGCAATACCAACCGCTGGTAGCACCACAGCAACCATCACCACTACCGCCCGTTCGCAGTACAAACACCCGCGGTCGCCGAAACCGAAACAAAAGAGCGACAGACCTTGTAAACCACAACAACGCACACCCCCAGCTACCACTGAGGCCGCCAATCCACCGACCCCAACTCATCCACAGCCAGGCCAATCAAGCCACCGGACATCCACCTCGACCAACCCAACACCCCAACACACCGCCGACCACGCCCAGTGCCACAGCCCCATACAGCTGCAGACAGCGCCGAGGAACGCCGCCGAGAGGCGAGCGGTACGCAGCCGCCCCGGTCTGGGGAGGAAACAACCTGCAACCCAGCAACCCAATCCAACCGCCCCCAAGCATGCCCGTAGATCCCAACTATATCCACCCCTCTCTCTCTCTCAAAAAAATAAATTATATATATATATATATATATATATATTTATATATATATATATATATATATTTATATATATATATATATATATATATATACACATATATACACACATTCATACATTCATACATACATACACACATCCATCCATCCATTTTCTACCGCTTAATCCCTTCGGGGTCGCGGGGGGTGCTGGAGCCTATCTCAGCTACAATCGGGCGGAAGGCGGGGTACACCCTGGACAAGTCGCCACCTCATCACAGGGCCAACACAGATAGACAGACAACATTCACACTCACAATCACACACTAGGGCCAATTTAGTGTTGCCAATCAACCTATCCCCAGGTGCATGTCTTTGGAGGTGGGAGGAAGCCGGAGTACCCGGAGGGAACCCACGCGGTCACGGGGAGAACATGCAATTTCCACACAGAAAGATCCCGAGCCCAGGATTGAACCCAGGACTGCTCAGGACCTTCGTATCGTGAGGCAGACGCACTAACCCCTCCTCCACCGTGCTGCCCACATACACACATATATATATATATACATATACACATACATACCCACACATACATGCACATATATCTAAGTATGTTTATACATACACATATATATATATATATATACATATATATATATATATATATATATATATATATATACATATATACATATATATACATATATACATATATATATATATATATATATATATATATATATATATATATATATATATATATATAAAAATATACACATACATACACATATACAGTTCAATTTTAGGAGTAGATGGAACAATCCCATGATACAAAATAACCTGAGTAGAGTGGTAACAGTAGGCTACCTCCTTCGGAGGTGCTTCAAAGCGGTTATGGTGTTGGACCTGGTTGGGTGGGATTGCAAAATGGGGGACAGAGAGGAGGGGGGATGGTTGACAGCTTCATTGGGGTCATCAGGTGGGCACCCTCCTTCACCGGTGTTTCAATGATAGGCCCACGACACCTCCAGAGGGCTTATCAGCAACACCCGGTATCCCAAGTGAGTCCCCCTCTGCTTTTAACCATTATGTGATGTAGGTATTACTAGAGCTCCAGATGGTGTCTCTCCTCTTCACCCACAGCCACCGACTGTCTCTGCTGCTCCTGAGAGGGCTTTGATGGTGTTTCGCAGGGTTTGGCCTCAAACTCCAATGTCCTTAAGCAGCCTGATGGTTGTCCGGCCCACAAAACCTCTGCAGCCAACTTCCACTGGGCAGACCTTAGCTTTTCATCCATTCTGCTCAGCATCATCTGCCAGTTTGGTGTACTTAAGGCTCATCCATCCATCCATTTTCTACCGCTTATTCCCTTCGGGGTCGCGGGGGGCGCGGGAGCCTATCTTAGCTACAATCGGGCGGAAGACGGGGTACACCCTGGACAAGTCGCCACCTCATCGCAGGGCCAACATTCACACTTAAGGCCTTTGCGTTCAAATGCCTCCTCCACAGCAGCCTCCCAGTGAACCGTGAGTTCTATTATGTACACGATATGCAGTGAGGAGGACCAGAGCACAAGGTCTGGTCTGAGGTTTGTTCTGGCTATCTCTGAAGGAAAGCAGAGCTTTTGATCGAGATCCACCACCATTTTCCAGTCACGAGCCCTTCCGAGCTGGCCTATGTCTGGTATATGGCCTTTGGTTGACCCTGCACTTTCTCGGATTAACTCTCTTGTGGATGTATAATGTACTTTTGGCGGGGGAAGAGCATTTATCTTCACTCTTCTGGCCTCTAACGTGGCTGCTAGACACTTCAGAACCTGGTTGTGCCGCCAAATGTAGCGCCCTTGTGACAGACTTGTCTTGCGGCCAACAAGAATGTGTTTGAGGTAAGCTGGAGATGGACAGAGGGGGCATGTGGGGTCCTCTCCGTACCACTGTTTGAGGTTGGAGGGGGAGGAAAGGACATCATAAGTGGAGCGTAAGATGAAGCTGATGTGAACTGCCTCCATGCCCAATAGCTCCCTCCATGAGACCTTTCTCCTCTCAACTCCTTCCCAGCTCATCCACTGTCCTTGCTTGACTTGTGAGACAGCCTTTGCACATCTTGTTGCCTGCTCGTGCCGACGTACCTCCTCTACAACCAGCCGTCGTCGCTGAGCTGGAACAGCCGTATGCCACAACGGTCTGCTCTCACCAAGGCCAAGGCCTCCTCGCCCCTGCTGCACAAGGCCAATGATGTGTCTGTGCCTAAGATCCTCCTTTGCTTGCAGAGTAGCTGCCACTGCAGTCCATTTCCTTTCGGTCACCAAAGAGCTATTTGGGCAACGCATGGACCACAAGACTCTATTAGCGTCATTTCCAGCCTTACCTTTGCACACTTAAACTCCTCTACTAGGCTGGACACAGGAAGCTCCAGAACACCTCTTCCATACAGTCCGATATTACTGAAGCATTTGGGAAGACCCAGCCACTTCCTAGCAAATGAGCTAACCACCCTCTCTAACTTTTCTACCTTTGTGGTTGGTACATCACAGATGGTAAGAGGCCACATTAGCCTGGTTAGCAACCCAAATTGGAGGCACAACAGCTTCAACTGGCCAGGGAGCATGGTCTTATAGATGTTTTCAAGGCCAGTTATAGCATCCTGCTTGAACTGGTCCACCTGCCCTGTGTCTTTGAGGATGGCATGATACCAACGTCTAAGACTCTTGACAGGCTTCTCAGACACTGTTGGTATAGCCTCCTCACCCACACAGAATCGATGTTCCATCAGCTTCTCCCTCCCCACCGAGATGCTTCTGGACTTGCTTGGCTTTATTTCCATCCGGGCCCACTGGATGTTTTCTTGCAGCTTGTTCAGCAGCCGCCTAGCACACGCCTTGGTTGTGGTGAGGATGGTCATATCATCCATATAGGCTGTGATGGGCGGGAGACGAAGACCTGATTTAATCTATTGACCTCCTACCACCCACCATATATATATATATATATATATATATATATATATATATACACACATACAAATACATGCACATATATAAAAAAAACATAAAATAAAATAAAATAAAGAAAAATAAAGAAACAAGAGGCCTGGTCGCCAACGGTGCCCAGCGCCACCAAACCCCGCAACCCATCCTGCACATCCAAACATTTTGATTAGAAAGTTGACGTTCGCGATTGAGTGCCCCTTACAGAATAATTTGATTGGCAAAAAAAAACACTGATTGGCCAAAATATGCAAGGAAATTGTTGGTATTTGACAAAGTTGTAAAGCCGCGCAATTGACGCAATTACGACGTTGCAAATTCTTTGAAGCACTGGAAGTAGCCCTGTTACACAAAATGTAAATGCCCACTGCAGATGACTTTGTTTTTTCAGGAGGACATTTGTGTTTGTCTTTTGTCAGAGTTACACATTTCGGGAAAAAAATATCCTGTTACGCAAAACATCGATGTCTTCTGCAAAGGACTGGTATATTTTTGAATCACTATCTTTCATCACAATGTCTTCTCCTTGTTTTTCCCACCTTTAAAGGAGTGGTTCACAGTCTTGGATCAGTACCGCAGAACCAACTGTGTCGTGTCGGACCTCATAATGGGCAACGAATACGTCTTTCGAGTCTTCGCCATCAACCTGGTGGGTCACAGTCCAGAACCCTGCGTAACAAAAGACAGCGTCTACATCCAGAAAACTGGTATGTGGGACTGGAAGGACATGAGTATCATGCCTTGATTGACTTTCAAATAAATATCACCACTAAATTGACATGATTGAAAATGTGATTAGCATTGCCAAACTAATGTGTCTGCAGGGTTGGATTACAAGTCTCCCACCTACAAGGACATCAACTTCTCTGAGGCTCCGAAGTTCACGCATCCTTTAATGAACCGTTCAGTCATCTCCGGGTACAACGCTACCCTCAGCTGCTCTGTCAGAGGCATTCCTAAGGTCAGTGAGGTTATTCCTATACTTACACCCAGCAACAAAGCAGACCAACATAATACATTATTATATTTGCAACAACATTCAATTAGTTCATGACTGGATGAATTTAATGACATGTTTTATATTGTGCTATAGCCTAAAGTGACCTGGTACAAAAACAAGATGGACATCACACATGAAGCCAAATACAGGATGCTGAGTAAACATGGTGTTCTGACTCTGGAGATCCGAAAGCCTTGTCCTTTTGATGGCGGGGTGTACATGTGCAAGGCCATCAACGACAGCGGGGAGGACGTCGTGGAGTGCAAGCTGGAGGTTCGCCGTAAGTATTCCAGGCGCATATTTCATTTTACCATATGGCTCTCATATTTAATTTTAATGTACGGTTATCATTTACTACTTTTGAAACATCCTTATATACAGTATATATGTTTACATACACTTGTAAAGAACATAATGTCATGGCTGTTTTGAGTTTCCAATAATTTCTATAACTCTTTTTTTTGTGATAGAGTGATTGGAGCACATACTTGTTGGTCACAAAAAACATTCATGAAGTTTGGATCTTTTATGAATTTATTATGGGTCTACTGAAAATGTGACCAAATCTGCTGGGTCAAAAGTATACATACAGCAATGTTAATATTTTCTTACATGTCCTTTGGCAAGTTTCACTGCAATAAGGCACTTTTGGTAGCCATCCACAAGCTTCTGGCAAGCTTCTGGTTGAGTTTTTGACCACGCCTCTTGACAAAATTGGTGCAGTTCAGCTAAATTTGTTGGTTTTCTGACATGGACTTGTTTCTTCAGCATTGTTCTCAATGGGGTTTAAGTCAGGACTTTGGGAAGGTCATTCTAAAACCTTGATTCCAGCCTGATTTAGCCATTCCTTTACCACTTTTGACATGTGTTTGGGGTCATTGTCCTGTTGGAACACCCAACTGCCCTGAAGAATTTGGAGGTAATCCTCCTTTTTCATTGTCCCATTTACTCTTTGTAAAGCACCAGTTCCATTGGCAGCAAAACAGGCCCAGAGCATAATACTACCACCACCATGCTTGAGGGTAGGCGTGGTGTTCCTGGGAGAAAAGGCCTCACCTTTTCTCCTCCAAACATATTGCTGGGTATTGTGGCTAAACAGCTCAATTTTAGTTTCATCTGACATCACATTGACAAAGATAAAACCTTCTGGAGGAAAGGTCTGTATATGTATACACACACACATATTTATATATATATATATATATATATATATATATATATATATATATATATATATATATATACATATACATGACAATATATATATATATATATATATATATATATATATATATATATATATATATATATATATATATATATATATATATATATATATATATATATATATACAGAATCTTACATATTATCTTTTATATATATATATATATATATACATATATATATATATATATATATATATACACATATACATATATATATATATATACACATACATATATATACATATATATATATATATATATATATATATATATATATACATATATATATATATATATATATATATATATATATATATATATATAAATAATGTTTACAATAATGTAACATTTGATGATTTTTTTTTTAAAGAAAAGATTAAATCTAAGTTTTCAATGCTTAAAAAAACATATTACTTTACAACTTTTTAGTGAAGTATTTTTACACAGGTTGAACAACTTTAAACTTTAAATTTCTAGTCTAAGACATGGACTTAAAGGTACATAAGATATATTATACATAATATACAATCAGGCACACAATACCCACTTAAAACAAGCGATATCCATAACTAAAATAATGAATAATAGCAGTACAGCAGATGGTTGTTTGAAGGTATTCAATCTCTTAGATTTCACTTGTTGTACTTTTGGTGTTACTGTCTTTGTCTTCAAATTAGGACTATCATATTTCCACCTGCAGGTGCTAATCGCTTCCTTTTTGTTATTATATTCCTTGCAGCTCAAATTGCAAAAGAAGAAAAGAAGTAAGCTGGGAGAGTCCAACGTCTCGTCATGCATGTTCACCATCTTTGTTGTGTCCTTAGACACTGGTCATCTGTATTGCAAACATTAAACACCACATTAAAATGAATACAAATAATATTCTGACTGTCATATATGTTCTATTAATATTAACCCTTCGCGTATTTTGGGAACTTTTGTTGTCCTTTCGGTTTAATGGTTGCTCTATTTTTGGTAATAACTTTGGCTGTGTTAATCTGAGTGGAATTACTTTTTTGAAGAGGGTTCTTTTCATGTTCAATTTCAAAATCTTTATTTCAAATTATGTCATTATATCAACAATACTCGGGGAAATAATTATAGTATAGTTAAGTACCGCCAAGATTAAACAACATCCTCATGGATTCAAGCCTGTGTATAAAAAAATTGGCATTCATATTTTTCTTCAAAACTAAACCAGAAAATGTATGATTTTATTGTGTAATGACTGTACAGTTAAGCATTGTAGTTATAATGGTAGTTTTGTCATTTGATACTAAATTACCATTACATTTGGAATCTGACATAGCAAAAAATTAAACAATGCCCCAAATTTAGTTTTTATGATTAATGTTATAGATCTTCAGCCCTGACTTTTACCCCAGTCCTTTAACATTTACTATATAGACCAGCCGTTTTTTTTAGACCAAACTATATACATTTTTTTATATATAAACCAAACTATATAAAAGTTATATATAAATCTATATAAAAGTTTGGTCTATACCATGGGTGTCAAACTCTGGCCCGCAGGCCAAATTTGGCCCGCCGTGTAATTTCATTTGGCCCTTGAGGCAATATCAAATTAACATTAGAGCTAATACTCATACTTGCCAACCCTCCCGATTTTCAGTGCCCCTCTCGAAAGTCTCCCGGGGCAACCATTCTCCCGAATTCCTCCCGATTTCCACCCGGACAACAATATTGGGGGCGTGCCTTAAAGGCACTGCCTTTAGCGTCCTCTACAACCTGTCATCACGTCTGCTTTTCCTCCATACAAACAGCGTGCCAGCCCCTGTCACATGATATATGCGGCTTCTACACACACATAAGTGAATGCAAGGCATAATTGATCAATGGCCATACAGGTCACACTGAGGGTGGCCGCATAAACAACTTTAACACTGTTAGAAATATGCGCCACACTGTGAATCCACACCAAACAAGAATGACAAACACATTTCGGGAGAACATCCGCACCGTAGCACAACATAAACACAACAGAACAAATACCCAGAACCCCTTGCAGCACTAACTCTTCCGGGATGCTACAATATACACCCCCCGCTACCACCAAACCCTGCCCACCTGAGCCCCGACATTAATGATCTAGCATCCCAGAAAAGATGGCAGGTATCTGTCTTGGGCACATCAGATTAGATCAGTGAGTCGCAAACTGAGCAGTAAAAAATGGAATGGTTGATTTTTTTCATTATTTTATTTTCAAATTTATTAGCCTGTGGAAAAAATGAATGTTGATATTTACCTCAGAAGGCTGCAAATAGAAAAGAGGCATTCCATTTTTTATTTAAATTGTATTTAATATACCATTGATGTTTTTTCGTTTGTTTTTTGAAAGTTGATTTTGCACTATTAAGTTACATAAGCGTTGCTTGTTCCATATTCAGTGTTAAAGCAAACCAGTGTAGCAAACTGAGCAATAATTAACGTTTTATTCATGCACTTTCTCTTGCTACTTCAAGGCTTGAACTTTTGATGCATTCATTATTGTTATTTTATTTTCTAAATTTATTATTAGCCTGTGGAAAAAGCTTATTTTGATATTTACCTCAGAAGGCTGCAAATAGAAAATAGGCATTCAATTTGGATTAAAATTGTATTTGATATGCCATTGATATTTTTTAATTATTATTATTATTATTTGAAACTCAATTTTGCATGTCACTATAATGTTATGTAAGCCTTGCTTGTTCAATATTCAATGCAAAACTTGTTTGGGTCCCTATTAAAAGGTTAATTTGTTCAACCTTGGCCCGCGGCTTTGTTCAGTTTTAAATTTTGGCCGACTCTGTATTTGAGTTTGACACCCCTGATGTAACACGTGGCTTGGCATTGTCTTGCTGAAATAAGCAGGGGTGTCCATGGTAACGTTGCTTGGATGGAAACATATGTTGCTCCAAAACCTGTATGTACCTTTCAGCATTAATGGTGCCTTCACAGATGTGTAAGTTACCCATGTCTTGGGCACTAATGCACCCCCATACCATCACAGATGCTGGCTTTTCAACTCTGCGCCTATAACAATCCGGATGGTTCTTTTCCTCTTTGGTCCGGAGGACACGACGTCCACAGTTTCCAAAAACAATTTGAAACGTGGACTCGTCAGACCACAGAACACTTGTCCACTTTGTATCAGTCCATCTTAGATGAGCTCAGGCCCAACGAAGCCGACTGCGTTTCTGGGTGTTGTTGATAAACAGTTTTCGCCTTGCATAGGAGAGTTATAACTTGCACTTACAGATGTAGCGACCAAATGTAGTTACTGACAGTGGGTTTCTGAAGTCTTCCTGAGCCCATGTGGTGATATCCTTTACACACTGATGTCGCTTGTTGATGCAGTACAGCCTGAGGGATCAAAGGTCACGGGCTTAGCTGCTTATGTGCAGTGATTTCTCCAGATTCTCTGAACCCTTTGATGATATTACGGACCGTAGATGGTGAAATCCCTAAATTCCTTGCAATAGCTAGTTGAGAAAGGTTTTTCTTAAACTGTTCAACAATTTGCTCTTGCATTTGATTTGTTGACAAAGTGGTGACCCTCACACCATCCTGGTTTGTGAATGACTGAGCATTTCATGGAATCTACTTTTATACCCAATCATGGCACCCACATGTTCCCAATGTGCCTGTTCACCTGTGGGATGTTCCAAATACGTGTTTGATGAGCATTCCTCAACTTTATTAGTATTTATTGCCACCTTTCCCAACTTCTTTGTCACGTGTTGCTGGCATCAAATTCTAAAGTTAATGATTATTTGCAAAAAAAAATGTTTTTATCAGTTTGAACATCAAATATGTTGTCTTTGTAGCATATTAAATGATAAATGGGTTGTACTTGTATAGCGCTTTTCTACCTTCAAGGTACTCAAAGCGCTTTGACACTACTTCCACATTTACCCATTCACACACACATTCACACACTGATGGAGGGAGCTGCCATGCAAGGCGCTAACCAGCACCCATCAGGAGCAAGGGTGAAGTGTCTTGCTCAGGACACAACGGACATGACGAGGTTGGTACTAGGTGGGGATTGAACCAGGGACCCTCGGGTCGCGCACGGCCACTCTTCCACTGCGCCACACCGTCATATTCAACTGAATATGGGTTGAAAATGATTTGCAAATCATTGTATTCCGTTTATATTTACATCTAACACAATTTCCCAACTCATATGGAAACTGCAGGTATAGTAGTGCTGATGTACTGTGCAACTGTGAGGTTTGCTGCCTCCTCTGATGCAGACAGGAAGGCCCTGCAAAGGGTGACCAGGACAACGGAGAAGATTATCGTCCGGCCTCCCCTGAGGACTTTATAGATAATTCAAATCTACTGTCCCCAAAATATTAATTAATCCTTTAAGGTTCACTCATTCATGAAGTGTGATGAAAATCCTTCTGAAAAATCACAGAAATGTTTGGGTTCGTCCAGATTTATTCACATTTTTTCTACATGAGCAGATAAAACAGCCCGGGAAGATCTCAGATGTAAAAAAAAACCAAGTAAAAAAATGAACAAAAATGAACTTGTCTTGCATTAATTTAGCATACTTTTAGTGAAAAATCAGCACAACCCATGGTGTTAAAATGGTAAGATAATTATCCAAAATGGTCGATGACTTATGGACAATTGGTTTTTGGTATTTTACGGTCATGTTTTTCAAACTTGCTCAGCTTTTACACACAAGTGCTTGTCAGTCCCTTAAAGATGTGTACTAAATTTCATGATTTTTATTATTTCACAGTAAAACTTTGGGATTTAATTACAGTGCACAGAACAGGAAAATCAGCACACGCAACACAGCTCGGTGTGCATGTTTTGTCCAATTTAGACCCTTGTGTGTACATTCAGTTACACCATGGACTATCCTAACTTTTTCACAAAACTAAAAACAAAAACAAAAAAAATCACAGTTTACATAACATATTCCTCCCATAATTAGCACAAACATCAATGACGACAACAAAAGGAACAAAGTCAAGGATGTCTTTTAAAGGACTGCTGCTAATTACTACAACTGAGGAGGTAGCTTCCTAAAGTAGCATCCCACTTGTGGTTATTCAAATAATTTACACATGAATACCAAAATGAACAACCTAGCTACAGAAATGTACATTTTCATGACTTGGGATAAGAAATATGTCAAACAATCAAAGGACATGTTGGCAAGCTACAGTAGGAAAGGAATTCATATGGGCCCCATTCTAGGGTGGATCTCGCGTGAGAGGAAGAGAGCGGATAATCATTTTGCGGTGCGGCCTGCTGTAAATGATGGAAAGGGCCACTCTACATAGCAACTGACACAGTGGTCCAAATTGTAATTGCCACAAAACACATTTTAAAAATGTTCAACACTCTAATGCCATCTCAATTTGTCACGTTTCATGTGTCAGATAAACCGTGCCGAATGGGGCCATTTTAAAGCCCCTTCCTATTGTACACGAGGCGCACATTAAGGTCACAATATTATCGTGGCGTTGGAGACAACATTTTGTGAGTTGGATTCCGGATGCGTGCAATAACCTCAGCCAAGCTCAGAGAGAGATCTTATGAGATCCACATGAGTGTGCACTCAATTGGAACACTTTAGAAACGCCTGCACAGTGGAAATGACAAGGATCAGATTTGAAGGGCCTTATTTCAGTGTTTCCCATACATTCACTTATAAATTTGGACTGCTACGAAAAGTTTTGGCACTACGTGTTGGCCCTTGCGCATAAAACACCACACACCTGGCTCGTCACGGTCACCTGGGCTGATAGTGAATTCATCAATAGTTGGAACAATAAGTGAAAATGAACTCAATAACTACCGCTATTGATCATTGTGTTCATGTGCGTTTTCTTCGCCTCTCGCCTTTAGGAGGATACAAGAGGGTTCACTCTGTGCAACGCTCTCAGCACCTGAGCGATTTTATTCAATAGCAGAGTGAACCCTCTTGTCAATCAACCACAATCTTTGTCTGTGTGGGTGGAGGCGCGACCGATAGCTCACACACAGACAGACAGACAGCCTCGTTAGTGAGAAGCACCGCAAAGTAACAAATGATGAGGGGAAAAAAGATGATTGCAAAGCAAAAGTCCGGCGTGGGGATATTTTGGCTTTGAATGAACGAGCACGTATGCCAAATTTGCAAACAAACAAAAAACAACCTCACCCTCGGGAAAAAAAAAACTGCACTTCACATCAAGTGCAGTTTTTGTTACCAGCGATTGAGAGTCCTTTTTATTTTGATGTTTGTTTACATATAGGATAATTAAAAGTTATTGGCCTTCCAATTACAATGAGTTAAAAAAAAAAAAATCAATGATAATTCAAAGTTGTTTGATTTGGAAAGGAGTAGCTGCATTATTATTTAAAAAAAATATGATTACGTTAGTGCCTAATTTGGTCTCAAAATAATGCTGACAATATATATAATGCATCAACAATATATCATCCGGCTAAATGTGTTATGGGTTGAGGCATACTTCTTCTCAACAATGGCCAGGTGCCACTGTGAACTAAATAAACACACACACAGCTGGCTTGAAAAATGACAAAAAGCAGCAACAGAAGATATCTCATTTGCAGTTTTAAACATTTGTTTTGCTTTTTGTGTTTTTAAACTCATTATTTCCAAATCTGACGACCGCCACAGACAGGAGGGCAGTGAAAAAAAGCTAATAGAGTGGTACCTCGGCTCACATAGGGATTTGAGCTCTCCCTTAGAGAAATTGTTATGCTTCAGGTTACGAGCCTCCCCACCACTAGTTAGTTAAGTTGCTAGCGTGATAGATAATAAATAGCAAGACATAACTTAGTCTTTCCAACAACGGGGACAAAGTGAGTGAGTGTGAAGGACTGAAAAGAAGTAGATCATTTCAGTGAATTAAAGAAATAAATCATTGAAAAACATGACGTGTACTAGCATAGCACTGCCAGTCTGTACCATACGCCAGCCAAGCACGTTGACATCATTTCTAAACGTCAAACATGTACCCATTGAAAATATGTATACGTTGCTGATCTGTAGAGACTCCTCCCACCCCCACCAAGGACCGTTTTCACTGCTGGACTCCAAAGAGGTTCCACAGCCTCCGTAGCAGAACCTCCAGGTTCTGTAACAGCTTCTTCCCTCAGGCCGTAAGACTCTTGAACGCATGAAAATAATTCCCTCAATTCCCCCCAAAAATGGATTAACTCGCTGGAGTATAAAGACAATATAACATACATCCATAAACGTGTATGCATATGCAAAAGTGCAATATATTTATCTGTACAGTAATCTAATTATTTATATCTGCACCTTATTGCTCTTTTATCCTGCACTACAACCAGCTAATGCAACGAAATGTTGTTCTTATCTGTACTGTTAAGTTCAAATTTGAATGACAATAAAAGGAAGTCTAAGTCTGATGGTGTTTGACAGAGAAACACTTCAAAGAAGATACAATAGAAGACAACTCACCAAAAATAAATGCTGTACATTATTGTTACAGTTCTTCATAAAAAAAATACTGTAGTTTGTATTAAAATATATATTGTTTGTCATTATCTAGAAGTAAATTAGGGATGTCCGATAATGGCTTTTTGCCGATATCCGATATTGTCCAACTCTTTAATTACCGATATCAACCGATATATGCAGTCGTGGAATTAACACATTATTATGCCTAATTTGGACAACCAGGTATGGTGAAGATAAGGTACTTCTTTAAAAAATTCATAAAATAAGATAAATAAATTAAAAACATTTTCTTGAATAAAAAAGAAAGTAAAACAATATAAAAATTACATAGAAACTAGTAATTAATGAAAATGAGTCAAATTAACTGTTAAAGGTTAGTACTATTAGTGGACCAGCAGCACGCACAATCATGTGTGCTTACGGACTGTATCCCTTGCAGACTGTATTGATATATATTGATATATAATGTAGGAACCAGAATATTAATAACAGAAAGAAACAACCCTTGTGTGTGAATGAGTGTGAATGGGGGAGGGAGGTTTTTTGGGTTGGTGCACTAATTGTAAGTGTATCTTATGTTTTTTATGTTGATTTAATAAAATTAAAAAAAATTAAAAATTTAAAAAACGATACCGATAATAAATAAACCGATACCGATAATTTCCGATATTACATTTTAACGCATCCCTAAAGTAAATGTATCATATTTTATGATACATGTTCAAATTGTGGTGTATTTTAGGGGCCCAAAACAGAATCATTTACTTTCAATGGGTTACATTTTTCTGGGTTTCCGCAGGTATCCGCACATCTATTTAATACTTTTTAATGCCACTTAAAACAAAATGTAATGCCCAAGTCCTACTGCACATAGTTATTATATATATAGTCAAACGCTTATAACTGCCTGTATAGACAACATTATAAGCATTTGACAATGATAATCTTGAATATTTGAAAAGTTTACATTAACTGTTACTCTGTAGTGAATTAGAATTGGCCCACAAGACTGTTTAATCCAAAATTCTATTTTCCTGTAGTGATAGCTGCCAGTTATGGTGGTGTCATGGCGGCAGCAAGTTGCTTTGTTGGTCACGCCAAATAAACGTAGCACCGTTAACTGCTGCCTGCCTTGAATTAATTAACCAATACAGTAGTATGTGTGATTTGATCCATTTAAATTTGTTTTATTGCCTCTAGACATCAATTTAATCATTTTTAATGCCATTTAAGTAAAAAAAACAAACGTTTAATGACTTTTAATGACCCACGGAAACCGTGTGTGACATGCAGGTATTTTGGGTAACAAGTCGCTCTTCACTGCAAGTAAAACTGTGCTGCTGTGCATAAATTGTTTTGCTTGGAGAAGCGCAAGTAAAATGTCAATTACTGAGGGAAAGGGTGCTTCATGTGAAATCTTACGTATTCCTAACCTCTTCCTGCTCAGCCATTGATAGGAATATAATGGCAAATTTCATATTTGCCATACAGGCATCAAATTAGTGTTATTTTTCACTAAAAACGTCAACTATTGTACAATGCATTTCCAATTAGTTTGTTTTAGTATTGTACATAACATGCATCAAATACAATTTGATCTGAAAAAATACAGTTAGACATGAATGAAAAATGGTGAAAACATTTTTTGGAAGGTGTTGAGGCTTAAAATAAAACTCAGCCTAAAGCAGCCCAATTAAACTCGTAAGCCGAGGTACCACTGTATTTGATTGACAAATATTCAAGTCAATGTGTCGCCAAACTGTAATTACCGTAAAAAGTAGCTTTCCTTTCTAAAGACAAAATGGTTTTTTTTAAGTGCAAAGCGGAGTTAAAAATGACATGTTCATAAAAGCGCATATTGCTCAGGGGAACAATGGCAACTTGTCCTACTTAAAAGAAACCTGACCCTGGCAACAGAACATTGCATCCCCACTTGAAACAATCTTATTTCCTAATAGGCAAATAATTAGGGGAAAAATGAAACTATATTTACATGTACCAGTTCATGTACTGTAGGGAACAGTCTGTGACAGTGTATATTAATGAAAAGCTCATATTTCAAACCTCCATCCAAACATGGCTGCCGTTCAAACAATAAATAACACCGGCACACTCATGACGAAACGCCAGTGATGTCGGATCACATTCTTAGTCTTGGCGACTCAACACAAGCGTTTGGTAGAAATAGCGTTAGACCACAGTCACAAAGACCATACATTTCCCTGTGGGAGGTGAAGACCACCTGACTCATACATTCAAACTCTACAATGATTACATTTGCTACATTTATGTAAAAAAAATATACACCCAGGTATAAAATGAACAGTTGCTGTAGAGGAAATTTAAACATTTGACAGGCTTTGAATAATTAAAACTACATGAAAAAGCGTACAAAAAGTGAAGGAGGCTTTTAGGGCCCCATCCAAGGCAGAGGGCAGGCACACCAGGCGACACCATTTTCTCCTCCACATGACTTAAGTTCCCTTTAAATGAGTCTGTTCACACAGTCAAAACCAACCTAAGTGCTTGCTGTAATCTTTCACCAGGGTCGTTGGCACATTCCTTCCGTTTCTGTACTCTTAAGGCGGTGCTAGTCTTGGCCCGAAGGTATACTGTACGAGTAGTGTACCAGAGGGAGGCCTCTGCTCTGACAGAAGCAGGCTCTGCCGCACGCCTGAACTTGGTCGGAGCTGTCAGAAACAAACGAGTCCCCCTCGTCGGCGTATTCGGACTGAGCGGACGGCGTCACGCTATCTGCCCAGAATCCCTCAGCACGCTGGCAGGGGGCCGCTCCCGTCGGCAGGGTGGGACAGCTGCGAGACTTCACCAAGTGTCTGCAGGCCGTGGGGGACGAGGTGCAAGAGCAGGTCTTGGCATGCAAAGCCGCCTCGCACTTTTCACAGGCAACCGTCTCTCCGCAGAGCTGAGAGTAAACTCCACAGCCGAAGCCTAAATGAGCCGAGGAGCCGCAATCCGTGAGCTCCGACCCCGCGGCCTCGTTGTCTCTGTGACTTTCGCTGCCGGATTTCGCCTCCCTGGCCAAACGTCCGCAGCTGCGCAGCCGTAGCCAGTCCTCCCTGAAGGCCGGACTGAAGAGAACGTAGAGAACCGGGTTGACGCATGCGGGCAGCGGGAAGAAAATGAGAATGACCGACTTTGCGATCTCCGGGCTGCCGACGGTGGATCCTGTCAAGAGGGGGGCGAAGGAGAAAGCGGCCACGGGACAGAAGAAGATGCAGTTGGTGAAAATGAGCCACGCGACATGACGCAGAGCACCTGTCTGCTCTGGGTCGACCAGTTGTACCCTGCCAAGGTGGCAGTACAGCTCGGTGTATACGGCCGCCGTGAACAGGTAAGCCAATGCGTTGAGGAGGACCAGGACTACAGTGATGCTCAAGGCTGGACTCTCAGCCCCGGCGAAGGGCAGGCAAAGTGGCGAGGCAGAATGGTCGCTGAAGGTCAGTAGAGGCAGGCACGCTGCAGTCGCAGCAACTAACCCAAGCACTCCTGCAGCGAGGACAAAGTGTCGATCTCCTCTCCAACACCCTCTCCGGCTGAGGCCGCTCCTTCTGGGTGACATCATCACCTTCCCGAGTATATTCCGCACGGCCACGCTACGCTCCACTGCGGCCAGGGAGAGCAGGAAAACAGCCCATTCTGATGAGAAGACAGCCAGGGCGCCAGTGAACTGGCACCCGGTCCCCATTTCCCACCACACGCCGAAGGCGGCGAAGGTTCCCCACGTGGCGACGTCCAACACCATCAATACACCCACGTACAGGCCCGTCAGCAGGTTAGCCAGGGCCAGAAGCCCCATCAGAAACCTGGCCGGTGGGATGGATGAGGCCTGCCAGTGGGTGTGGCCTAAGGTGCAGCGTGAGGGGAGGAATGTGGCAACCAGCACCAGACTGTTAAAGACCAGCGACACCAGGCAGATGAACCAGACTGTCAGGCGAATCATCCAGCTGCCGAGAAGGTGCTCACAAGGCTTAAAAGCTCCTGTACAGGCAACAAAGTAAAACAAAGTGATCAAAATGGCGTGTAAATGTTAATGAGGGAACGTGTGCAATTCTTACCAGGTGAAGGAGAGCAATGCATAATCATTGAAATTCTTTCTACTTCGTCGCCACCTGAAGAATGAACAAGAAAGGCTGTACTTTTAATCACAATTACGATTTTGGCTGCCACGGTAAAATGACGATGACATTCGAACATTTTAAAAGCAGGCTCCGCAGCATATCAAATCAAGCACTTTCCGTCGCATAGAAGGGCTAAAGCAGCTCGTACTGAAGCCCGGTGAAGAGGCCCACGACCACGACAGGCTATGTGTATTGAAACAGAGCTCTATAACCAAGCCCACCGGTATTAAAGGCCTACTGAAACCCACTACTACCGACCACGCAGTCTGATAGTTTATATATCAATGATGAAATCTTAACATTGCAACACATGCCAATACGGCCGGGTTAGCTTACTAAAGTGCAATTTTAAATTTCGCGCAAAATATCCTACTGAAAACGTCTCGGTATGATGACGCCGGCACGTGACGTCACGGATTGTAGAGGACATTTTGGGACAGCATGGTGGCCAGCTATTAAGTCGTTTGTTTTCATCGCAAAATTCCACAGTATTCTGGACATCTGTGTTGGTGAATCTTTTGCAATTTGTTCAATGAACAATGGAGACAGCAAAGAAGAAAGCTGTAGGTGGGAAGCGGTGTATTGCGGGCGGCTGCAGCAACACAAACACAGCCGGTGTTTCATTGTTTACATTCCCGGAAGATGACAGTCAAGCTTTACCATTGGCCTGTGGAGAACTGGGACAACAGAGACTCTTACCAGGAGGACTTTGAGTTGGATAGCAGACGCGGTACTGTGAGTACGCATGCAGCTGCGGCTTCCAAACATTTGATCGCTTGCCCGTACGTGCGTGCCGCTATGTGCATGTCACGTACGTAACTTTGGGGAAATATATGTGCTGTATGAACTTTGGGGAGGCGAACGGTACTTTGGGCTGTGGAATTGAGTGTGTTGTGCAGGTGTTTGAGTTGTATTGGCGGGTTATATGGACGGGAGGGGGGAGGTGTTTCTTATGCGGGATTAATTTGTGGCATATTAAATATAAGACTGGTTGTGTTGTGGCTAATAGAGTATATATATGTCTTGTGTTTATTTACTGTTTTAGTCATTCCCAGCTGAATATCAGGTCCCACCCGCCTCTCACAGCATCTTCCCTATCTGAATCGCTCCCACTGCCCTCTAGTCCTTCACTCTCACTTTCCTCATCCACAAATCTTTCATCCTCGCTCAAATTAATGTAAATTGTCGCTTTCTCGGTCCGAATCGCTCTCGCTGCTGGTGGCCATGATTGTAAACAATGTGCAGATGTGAGGAGCTCCACAACTTGTGACGTCACGCTACTCGTCTGCTACTTCCGGTACAGGCAAGGCTTTTTTTTATCAGCGACCAAAAGTTGCGAACTTTATCGTCAATGTTCTCTACTAAATCCTTTCAGCAAAAATATGGCAATATCGCGAAATGATCAAGTATGACACATAGTTAGGACCTCCTATCCCCATTTAAATAAGAAAATCGCATTTCAGTAGACCTTTAACACACTTCTTCCAGGCTGTTGCATGCAGTTGGTCCTTTTGTTTCATTTCCGTAGAATATACAGGTGAAAATCTAAAACTTTTAACATCATGCAAATGTTTTTTTAAACCAGCAATTAAGATTTACAAGGTGAAACTAATACAGTGCATCAGGAAAGTAATCACAGTTCTTCACTTTTTCAACATTTTGTTATGTTACAGCCTTATTCCAAAATGGAATAAATCCATGTTTGTCCTCAAAATTCTTTATACAATACCCCATAATCATAATATAAAAAGTTGTTTTCAGTTTTTGCAAATGTATTCAAAAATAAAAAATAAAAATCACAGCCTTTGCTCAATGTTTGGATAGGAAGTGTTTGTATTCATCCATGATGTCACTGTACATTGCTGCGTTCATCTTAGTCTAGTCAGGGAGGTGACCAAGAACCCGATGGTCACCCAATGTCAGAGCTACAGCATTCCTCTGTGAGAGAGGAGAACTTTGCAAAAGTACAACCATCTCTGCAGCTATCCACCAATCAGGCCTGCATGGTAGATTGGACAGACGGAAGCCATTTCTTAGTAAAAAAGTTTGCCAAAATGCACCTGAAAAACTCTTAGATCATGAGAAACTAAAATTCTCTGGTCTGATGAGACAAAGATTAAACTATTTGGCGTGAATGCCAGGTGTCATGTTTGGAGGAAACCAGGCACCACTCATCAACAAGCCAATACCATCCCTACAGTGAGGCATGGTGGTGGTAGCATCATGCTGTGGGGATGTTTTTCAGGGCAGGAACTGGGACACTATTCAGGATAAAGGGAAAGATGAATGCAGCAATGTACAGTCGTCCCAACCTGCTGGAAAAAGGCTTTAATGACCCCAGTGTATAAATCAACTGACATAAGTGATACAAATAATTACAGGCTAGTTAGTATGCTGCCAGCGCTGTCTTAAGTACTTGAACAATAGGTTGCAAAACAACTAATGGAACATCTTCATGACGGTCAAACCCCTTTGCACCCCATGCAAATTGGATTTTGCGCAAATTATCCAATTGAGTCAGCTATAATGTTTTGAGAGAAAGTTAAATGTCAATTGGATCAAAATGAACATTTAGGAGCAGTTTTCTTAGATTTAAGAAAAGCATTTGAGTCTGTGGACCATAATGTACTTTTTTTTAATCAAAATTATCATCCTTTAGTTTTTCCACAAATGGCACAAAATTGATGGAATCATGTTCATCCAATAGAACACAATGCACTGTGGTCAATGAGGTAAAATCATAATTTCAAGATTGTCTTGTGGAGGGGTACCTCAAGGATCTATTTTCGGCCCGATTTTATTTTCCTTGTATATTAATGACTTTCCTCATATTAAAAAAGTGTGGTCTTTTGCAGATGATGCAGTGATTTTTACAAGTTCTAAAACTACAAAAAAAGCTGCTCGGATTCTCTCATCAACCCTTACACTTGTTAACGACTGGCTAACCAGATCCTGCTTTCTGCTAAACACACACCCTCATACATGACTCAATCAAATGTGCATTTTGGAGGTAAACAACTAAGGTAGTAAGGCATTTAAATACTTACGAGTAACATTTGACTCAGTCCTTTCTTTCAAAAAACATATCAAAATGGTGTCCAAGACAGTTAAATATAATATACGTAATTTTAATCAAATGATGAGGCTGCCATGATGTTTCGGCATTGCATGATACTTTCTCAAATAAGCTATTGTATAATTAGCTGGTCCCTAACCGGTGTAACCAATCTGAAACCAATAGAATCACTTTATAAATCAACGCTTCCCATCCAATTTGATGGCGCTTGAGAGGCATTGCAAAGAGGATTTGGCAAAGAAGAATGCGCAAAACTGCTCAAAGATAGGCGTGCCAAGACTGTGGCATCCTATTGAAATATACTTGATGGGGTAATTTCTGTTAAAGGTACATCAACGATTTGAGCAAATATTGTAATTACGTATGTGTTTTTTTTTTTTTTTAAACAAATTTACAAATAAAAAAATTAATTACCTTTTCAAATTATCATTACGGGGTATTGTCTGTAGAATTTTGAGGACAAAAATACATTTATTCCATTTTGGGATAAGGCTGTAACATAACAAAATGTGGAAAAAGTGAAGCACTGTGAATACTTTCTGGATGCACTGTATATGATAAGGCTGTAACATAACACAATGTGAAAAAAGTGAAGCGCCGTGAATACTTTCTGGATGCACTGTATATGACATAAGCCCATGCATGCAACTCAAAATATTAAAAAACGTATTTTGATATAATTCTGATGAATATGGCTTGGAGGTGATGAATACCTCGAATTGAAAACTTCAGGAAATTTGCGGTTTTTAAAAACTGTAAACCATGATCATCAAAATTATAATAAATAAAAGCTTGACATATCACACTTTGTATGTAATGAGTTTATATCAAAATAGTTTCACATTTGAAGTTGAACTGCTGAAATGAATGGACTTTAATACAATATTCAAATGTTTTTAGTTTTACCTGTAACTCGGCGAGCAATGCAGACCACAACGCTGCTACTAAACAGTGACAGATGGAGAACCCTTTACAACACGCTGTTTTGCGAGCCATTGTGCTGAATAAGAGTCTGGAAACAATTTTCTGTTGAGTGCCAACACCGGCAAGAGTGCTCCTCATTGGAATTCATGCACTCCCTTCATCTGCGCATGTGTATGAATCCAGGAAATGCAGAAATGTAATTGCATATTTAAGACAAACTTGTCTGAATAACTGAATAACGCTATACTTTTGTATTTTGTATGTGTCACATCAAAAACAATCAATTGTATGATTCTGTCGAGCATGGCAAGTTTTTTTTATATGGTCCCTGAAAAAAATACATACAAATTGGATAAATAGAGTTAAAGGAATTATACTCATTATAAACAAAAACACAAAGATGTGTCTTCAAATGGATAACATTTATTTAGTCATTTTATTAGACTATTTAGGTACAAATTACATGTTATGTCAAGTTCACACGCCTGCCTGCATGCCTACCCCACAAGTAGATTTATAAACCTGTGGGAAACGCTGTTCACCCAACATAACATAAATGTATAAACCTGATTTCAATTTTGATAAAAATAATTGTGATTATTATTTTGCCCATAATCGTGCAGCCCTAGTAGATGACAAAGTTTTATGGAATGCATGTGTCTTTTCACCACATACTGTAGCACTGCAGATGTCGATTAAGTTTTGTAGCATATATTAGTAACACAAGCATTTAATGTCTACTTCCACTATCCAATATTCTGGTTGAGACCACATACAAAACATTCTTGGTGTGCACCTGAGCGCGGTTCGTTTAGCATTCAGGCTTGTATTTGTGCCAGAGGGACTGTAAAATATTGACCTGTAAAATATTGACCTGATTGCATATTTGATAAATACAATTTGAAAAATAGCATTTATTATCTATCACAAATTACTAAAATTAAATTACCATTATCATTTAATTAATATTCATTTACAAAATTTCCCAAAACAAACAAGTAAAAATTCACGTTAGTCCTGTCTCCCAATTTTCACTGAGTCGCGTTTTCCTAACACAATACCCCTCTGAAAAATTTTACATTTTACAAGATTTGAATGGAATTTAGGACATTTAAGGCCTTAAATTGTACAGTAATTATTTGATTTAAGACGTTTTAAGACTTTTTAAGACCCATCGGATACCGTGCTATAGTGCAAAGACAATGTTTTAGCGGCATGTACAGTCTTGCATTGCACTGTCAAGTTGACAGTTCCTTGTGAAATAACAGTTTGGTGAGAAAATATGACAGCAGCATTCTCACCTGATGATCTCTTAACGTCACCATCCTCACTAAAACTTGTCAACGAGTCGCATCCAACAAATGCACAGCACTGGTAGGCGTATGGAACGGAAATGGACCTACAAGGCAAGGAATAATATAGCAGACATTTATAACACATATGGACTCTTATTATAAAAAAAGGATACATGACTTTAGGGCAAATATATAAGAAATATATTGTTCAAGAAATTATATTACGATTATAAATGTACATGTTAATGGAGAAAATATGTGTAGTCATAGAGACACAAATAGATGTTCTCCTTTGTCAAAAATGAAAATCAAAGACAGCCCTAGTTTCCACTCTTCCCTAATACTACATTACTTCTTATGTTTAGAGTATTGTATATAGTGTAAGATTTGTAGGGTCACTTTTTATTTCTTCGGCAGAATGTCCAATATAGAAACATATGGAAGAAAAATATAACCTTAAAGAAAAATGTAATTTAAAATATTTGCATGCATGCACAACACTTAAAACCTTTAGTATGTTAGTATGTGGGATTAAATTATGGAATGGATTAAGCAAAGAAGTAAAAAAAAGTACTTATATGATCCAGTTGAAGAAACTGTTCAACTTCAAGGTGTTTGCAAAGTACATACAAGAATTCTAATAAAACATTTTGAACCTTATTGAAAGTGAGATCAATCAATCAATCAAAGTTTATTTATATAGCCCTTAATCACAAATGCCTCAAAGGGCTGCACAAACCACGATCACCACATCAGGGCAAGAAAAAAACTCAACCCAATTAGAACAGCGAGAAACATTCGAAGGGACCGCAGATGTGGGGATCCCCCCTGGGTGACCGGTGCAATGGATGCCGAGTAGATACAGTTAATAATGTGAGAGTCCAGTCCATAATCTTTTTCATCTCACTTTTTCAATTAAAACTTATTTACCTATTTTTCTTCTTGAGAACTTTATTATTTATCATTCAAAGAGTTTTAAATTGTGAGCACATTGAAAACGGGACGTGTGTAGTAACTGCTATGAAATGGAAAAGGGTTAGGATTGAATAAGATCTGTTTCATGTTGTATAGAGAAATTGGAAATTGTGATGCATCATATAACTGTAAGCATGCTCGAAACAAACCTAAACCATAAGTTATATGTTCCAATATGTAGCAGTAAGGATCCTCACACCCCTCTTTTTTTGCTTAACAACTCATCTTAAATTTACAATTAAGTCTTATGAACTCAAAAGCCACTATGACAAATCCAAATTGACTGGGGGAAAAAAACTAAAATAAAATGCTGACAAGTTTAGCAAGACACAGAAAAGTTAGCTGGACAAAAGTAATAATAAATAAGTGTAATATTTTTTTCTTCACCTGAGTTTGGGTAACTGTCTCACAGTCAGCACATCTTTCATGTGTGGATTGCCTGAGAGTTTCAGTTGACTGACGGCACTCAGTCCGCTTGTTGGAAGCACAATCAGCGAGTTCATACTCAGATCTCTGCAAGGAATTAATTTACATAAATTATTATACAGTAATCCATAATAATGTATACAGAGAGTCATGGTTGTAGTCTGGGTTCAGCATATTAAAAGGTAATTCGTTATACTCACAGGTTAGTGAGTGCAGAAAGGGTGAGGAAAGCTTCTCTGTGAATAACTTGGATTTTATTTCTACTCAGATCTCTGTGGGAAAATCGGAACAAATCATACAGCATTTCAGAGCATGTTTGTGTCTGAAGATACACGACAAATTAGATATTCTGATTTCAAGTGGAATTTCAGGATGACGCTAAAATGCACTTTAATCTTTAAAGTTGAACTTAATTGAATTTTTTTTTCAACTGTTCAATTGTTTACTACTTTTTGAACAACTTGCTGTTCTCTAAGAAGCAACTCAACGGCAAAATGGCTTCCAATGTAATGTTCTCTGGAGAAAGTGGCCACTGAGCTAAGAGTGTAATTAGCAGCTTTCAACAAAAATACAGAACCACTGAAAGAGCCAGAGAAAGGATTACTGAATTAAAAAAAAAAAAAAGTCACCTGATGTGAATTTGAATGTGAGGTTGTGCAAAAAGTACTGAATATAGTTCTAAACGAACTTTCAAAAGTTTTGAGAAGGTCAAATTAAGTTCACCTAGGGTTGTTTCGATACCGGTACCAGAATGAAAATGTATTTCGATACTGTGATACTTTTCTAAATAAAGGGGACCACAAAAAAATTGCATTATTGGCTTTATTTTAACAAAAAATCTTATGGTACATTAAACATATTTCTTATTGCAATCGAAGAACAATTTTGGCCTGAAATAAAATATTTTAATAAAGTCTTTTAGCAGTAAGTAAGCAAACAAAGGCTCCTAATTTGTCTGCTGACATATGCAGTAACATGTTATGTAATTTCTCATTCCATTATTTTGTCAAATTTATGAGGGACAAGCTGTAAAAAATGATTATTAATCCACTTGTTCATTTACTGGACGAAGTGGCTGGGGAGAGGGAAGTCTGGGCTTCCCTGCTTAGGCTGCTGCCCCCGCGACCTGGCCTCGGATAAGCGGAAGAAGATGGATGGATGGATGGTTGTTCATTTACTGTTAATATCTGCTTACTTTCTGTTTCAAGATGTTCTATCTACACTTCTGTTAAAATGTAATAATCACTTATTCTTCTGTTGTTTGGATATTTTACATTAGTTTTGGATAATACCACAAATGTAGGTATCAAGACGATACCAAGTAGTTAAAGGATCATACATTGGTCATATTCAAAGTCCTCATGTGTCCAAGTACATACAGGTATTTCCTGAGTTTATAAACATAATATGAATTTTGAAAAAAGGAAAAAAGATTTTGTGACGATAAAAAATATCGATGTAATCATAGTAGTATCGACAAGATACGATTTTGTACTTGATATCATTACAGTGGGTGTCAGGTATAGATCCACCCATGGCATTTGTTTATTGTCATTAGCGGTGACGCTGGTGAGCTACGGTGTGTAGTGAAACATGTTTAGCTATTCCTCGTCCTGCAGGGATGATACTTGTAAGAAACATACTTTATTTGTCGCCATGAATGCGAGGATTAGTGATTTAGAAGTAGCTAAAACGCTAGCGAGCCATGTTTTAAAGCACCTCTTGTAGAGCTGCGTTTAGTGTTATAGCTTCGCCTTTAACGTTAGTTATTAAACCAAAATGTGTCTATTCTCCCTTTTCTGTCTACACACCTTGTCTGCTTGTATGTACTCTGTGATTGTGCGCTGCCGAACATGCTCCTGTGCTCATAAAACCAGCAATGTCATGACGTGACGACGCGCCGTCATGCCCGTTAAAAAAATAAATACAATTTAAATGGGGAACCGGTACTTTTCAAACAGAGTATTGGACCGTTTCTGATTCATTAGTACTGTACCTCGCCTTCCGCCCGATTGTAGCTGAGATAGGCTCCAGCGCCCCCCGCGACCCCAAAGGGAATAAGCGGTAGAAAATGGATGGATGGATGGATAGTACTGCGATGGGTGGCGACTTGTCCAGGGTGTACCCCGCTTTCCGCCTGATTGTAGCTGAGATGGGCTACAGTGCCCCCCGCGACCTCGAAGGGAATAAGCGGTAGAAAATGGATGGATGGAGTACCGCGATACTATACTAGTATCTGTATACGGTACAAGCCTATGTTCATCTTTAAAGATTATTGTGCATTTTAGCTTTATCCCAAAATTTAAACAAGAAGGCTGAACACCCTTAACTTTTTGTGAGTTTGGTATGTGTGACTAAAGTGACTTACAGTAAACGTAGAGCAGTAAGACCTTGAAACGTATCTCTGCCAATTTCCTCTATTTGGTTGTGCTGAAAACTTCTGTTAATTGAGAACAAAAATACATTTACTTACATTGTTTGACCTGGTCATATATATACAGTGGAACCTCTCATTGTACAAACTTTTCAAATTACGAACCACAGATCGAATACAAATATGCTTTGGTGTACAAACCTTGTCACAGTGTACAACGTTTTGTTTTGTTTTCATTGTGGGCAGGCTGATCGCTCTCCAGTGTTTATTTAGTGAGCACAGTGCTGCTGTTAGCTACTGTGCTACTTTGACTGCTTTTTAGGTGCCTTTAGCTTTTTTGAAATATTTTCTCTAGTTTTGATAGCTCAATAAGTCCAAAGAAAGCAATGGACAAGCAATGTGTGGTTTGAAACATTCAGGGAGCGTTATTTTTTAATCATTGTAGCGACCTGGCTGTTGAACGTAAGGAGTTTGTGATTTCAAACAGTGAGCGCACAACAGTGCGAGTGACTGTGTTCGTGTGTGCGTGTCGGCAGGGCAGCTACGAATGAGGACAGTTAAGTTTTTTATTGTTGTTTTGACTAATTTAAATATAAATTTGATCCATCACCCCATTGTTATATTTGTTTGATATACAGTACTGTATAACGCTTTATATTGTGTTCACAGTGCAAAAACTTTTACTAACGCTCAGACTTTTTGTCAAAGGTGAAAACCATTCATGTTTACATTAGGGTTAGGGTTGGGGAACCAAACCACACAACAGCCAGCCTAACTGTCATTGCATGCACACACAAAAGTCCATTTGCCCTCTTTGACGATAAAAATCCTCAAAGTACTTCATAAACTCCTCTGCGGCAGCTTTGTCTTTGTCCTAAACTTTTCCAAACACCCACAGTTCGCCCTAAATTGTTCTTCCGTGCTGGTTCCAGCATTGTCACTCTTGTACATCAAGTCGCCATATAAATGGCGAACCTACTCGCAAATGATAGCTTCAGAAATGCTATTACGTGCTAGCTGCTTCTCATTTATCTACACACTTGCACACTCTCTCTGTCCTTGTGAAGATATTTAACCCCTTTGGCAAAGTCAGCAACCATATAAACATCCTTGTTTAAAATGGTTACAATTGTGGATTTGTTTATTCCATATTTGCAAGCCAAACCGTGTGCCGTTGGCACCGCCGTGTACTCCTCGCAAATATAAAAACAGGAAGTGTTGTAGGGTTCCCGCCTCTTCAAAATGGCCATGCCCTTGTGTACAGGAAGTGATGTCATCCAAATGGCAGCCCCCATTCGGCTTTCAGCGACACACACAATTAATGAATACCGTATTTTCCGCACCATAAGGCGCCCTGGGTTATAAGCCGCGCCTTCAATGAACGGCATATTTCAAAACTTTGTCCACCTATAAGCCGACCCGTCCGTGTTGTAAGCCGCATCTAACTGCGCTAAAGGAATGTAAAAAAAACAGTCAGATAGGTCAGTCAAACTTTAATAATATATTAAAACCAGCGTGATGTGGGCGCGTATGGAATCGTATATCAACATGGACGAAGCTGCGTGAAAAAAGCCACCCGGCCTCTTCGCGTAAACTTAAACTTACCTTAACCACTCGCTCATCTTTTCTTCATCCATCCCTTCGAGTTAGCTTTTATGATGACGCCGGCTGGAAAGGTCTCTTTTGGCAAGGTCTTCCTTTTGAATATCACCATGGGTGGAAGTTTCTGGCCATTAGCATGGCAAGCTAGAACCACAGTGAAGGATGACTTCTCATTCCCTGTGGTGCGAATATTCACCGTACGTGCTCCCGTTGTATCCACAGTGCGGTTCACAGGAATATCAGTTGCTGTGAAATAGTAATCCGTGTGCGGATGGAGAGATTGCGTCTTTTCATGAACCGGATCCCTGTCGTTTAGTAGGAGCCATTTTGTGGTCTTTACAGATGTAAACACACAAAGGAAATGAAACGTACTGTAATATCCGCGCGCTTTTTCTTCTTCTACGCGGGCGGGTGGTTGCTTACAGTAGAAGAAGAAGCGCTTCCTGTTCTATGGGGGCGGGTGCTTACCTTGGCGGTTGCTTGCGTAGAAGAAGAAGCGCTTCCTGTTCTACCGGGAAAAAAGATGGCGGCTGTTTACCGTAGTTACGAGACCGAAACTTTATGAAAATGAATCTTAATATTTATCCATATATAAAGCGCACCGGGTTATAAGGCGCACTGTCAGCTTTTGAGAAAATTTGTGGTTTTTAGGTGCGCCTTATAGTGCGGAAAATACGGTAAATGAAGAGTCCACACACCGAGACATTATTCGCATTCAGAGGCATAGTTCGCTTAATCAAAAGGATCGTAGACCGATAAGGACGCAAATAGAGGCGTTCGTAAATTGAGGTTCCACTGTATTTTAAAAACAAGTTCAAGCACTCGCATTGATATAAACTATAGTTTCAGCAACACTCACATCTCCTGGAGTAAGACGCAGGCTTGAAGGGATGGTACTTCCTTGATCTCATTGTAGGATAAATCTCTAACAACGGAATACAGACGGCTAATTAGCTTACTTGCAATATCTAAAATGAAGGCATGACGACAAAGAAAATCAACAAACAGAGGAATGGAATGGGAAAGTTTCTTACAGTGTCTCAAGGAGCTTGAGATTGTCACACAAATCAGCGGGGAGGGCCGATATCTTGGTTCCTGACAGCGTCCTGGTAACACAAAAACGTCATCAGGAATCACAGACATGCAAAAGAGAGTAAGGTCTGATTAGGCATTAAGGCTCTCTCACAGGCTCTCAAGGTTGTTGGTCCTTGTGAGGACTGGGAAGTCATGCGTCATGTCGGCTCCTCTAAGCATCCTGGAAAAACACATGGTGGGGAAAAACGGAATAAGTCAAGTACAGTACAACTACAACGTTATACTACTAAATGCCTCTCAAAGCCCTCGCAGTAAGCCTTAGACATTGATTTGCGTCAGTCAGTAAAACGGGCAACTTACAAAGAGTGGAGGTCAGACAAGTTCTGGAAAGCCGTAGCACCCACAAAGGACATAGGGTTGTCATAGAAATGTCTGCGAGGAGGGATAGCCATTTATTAGACAAGAACAGTTGTGTCATGTGCACAGTATAACCTTAGTTGAACTTAGTGGGGCACAGGAGGTCCTGGATCCGTTCCTGTGACTGCTATGTAAGTCGAGTGCAAGTCGGAACTTATACCTAAATTATACCTAATTAAAACCCAAGTCACTCCTACTGTAAAGAGAACACAAAAAGAATATAATAAAATAGAAAATAGAGTAATACAAATATAAAATATAATAAATAAAAACAGTTTACTATTATCTATGTGGTTGTTTTGCACATTAGAGAGGGTAATGAAAGGAAAAGAGAATCTTATTGAAAGAGGGAGGTCTCAATAAGACTACTGTGCTGCTTGCTTATCACAGTCCTTTTCATAAAAGCTGATCCTTTCACATGTTCAAAGATAGCATCTTTATCCTTTGTGATGGTTGCAATTTTTGAGCGGCTTGGCCCAAGCAAGCAGCTCCGTTGAGCATTTCTCAACTTTCTAATAATTTTACAATTTCTCTTCACTGTTTACTTTCTTTTTCTTTGATGCACTGGCACCAGACGAATTTGCTTCAAGGCTGGGAGACGTTAATGAAAGGAAAGAGTTAACTAAAAAAAAACTAAGGAAATGGAGTAGGGATGGAATGGTTTCAAAATCTCATGGTACGATATCACAGTTTTAAGGCCGCGGTACGATATTTGGATTTATTTACACAAAAAAAAAAAAAACCTTCAAAATGCCATAATGTGTAAAATGAAGTGGCAGGAATGTTTATGATAAACACACTTAGTGTAATTAAACATATTGCTAAAATGTTCTAATGATATTTATTACTCATCTACTGTTCTAAACAGACAAAGAGCAGCTCGAAGATCTCTATGAGGAACACTGACAAGGAACCCAGATTTCCCTCGCCCGGACGCGGGTCACCGGGGCCCCCATCTGGAGCCAGGCCCGGAGGTGGGGCACGATGGCGAGCGCCTGGTGGCCGGGCCTGTCCCCATGGGGCCCGGCCGGGCACAGCCCGAAAAGGCAACGTGGGTCCCCCCTCCAATGGGCTCACCACCCATAGCAGGGGTCATAGAGGTCGGGTGCTATGTGAGCTGGGCGGCAGCCAAAGGCAGGGCACTTGGCGGTCCGATCCTCGGCTACAGAAGCTAGCTCTTGGGATGTGGAACGTCACCTCGCTGGGGGGGAAGGAGCCTGAGCTAGTGCGCGAGGTGGAGAAGTTCCGGCTAGATATAGTCGGACTCACTTCGACGCACAGCAAGGGCTCTGGAACCAGTTCTCTCGAGAGGGGCTGGACTCTCTTCCACTCTGGCGTTGCCGGCAGTGAGAGGCGACGGGCTGGGGTGGCAATTCTTGTTTCCCCCTGGCTCAGAGCCTGCACATAGGAGTTCAACCCGGTGGACGAAAGGGTAGCTTCCCTCCGCCTTCGGGTGGGGGAACGGGTCCTGACTGTGATTTGCGCTTACGCGCCAAACCGCAGCTCAGAGTACCCACCCTTTTTGGATTCACTCGAGGGAGTACTTGAGAGTGCTCCCCCGGGTGATTCCCTCGTTCTACTGGGGGACTTCAATGCTCATGTTGGCAGCGACAGTGAAACCTGGAGAGGCGTGATTGGGAAGAATGGCTGCCCGGATCTGAACCCGAGCGGTGTTTTGTTATTGGACTTTTGTGCCCGTCACAGATTGTCCATAACGAACACCATGTTCAAGCATAAGGGTGTCCATATGTGCACTTGGCACCAGGACACCCTAGGCCGCAGTTCCATGATCGACTTTGTAGTTGTGTCATCGGATTTGCGGCCTCATGTTTTGGACACTCGGGTGAAGAGAGGGGCGGAGCTTTCTACCGATCACCACCTGGTGGTGAGTTGGCTGCGATGGTGGGGGAGGATGCCGGACAGACCTGGCAGGCCCAAACGCATTGTGAGGGTTTGCTGGGAACGTCTGGCAGAGTCTCCTGTCAGAGAGAGTTTCAATTCCCACCTCCGGAAGAACTTTGAACATGTCACGAGGGAGGTACTGGACATTGAGTCCGAATGGACCATGTTCCCCGCCTCTATTGTCGAGGCGGTTGATTGGAGCTGTGGCCGCAAGGTAGTTGGTGCCTGTCGTGGCGGTAATCCTAGAACCCGTTGGTGGACACCGGCGGTGAGGGATGCCGTCAAGCTGAAGAAGGAGTCCTATCGGGTTCTTTTGGCTCATAGGACTCCTGAGGCAGCGGACAGGTACCGACAGGCCAAGCGGTGTGCGGCTTCAGCGGTCGCAGAGGCAAAAACTCGGACATGGGAGGAGTTCGGGGAAGCCATGGAAAGCGACTTCCGGACGGCTTCGAAGCAATTCTGGACCACCATCCGCCGCCTCAGGAAGGGGAAGCAGTGCACTATCAACACCGTGTATGGTGCGGATGTTGTTCTGCTGACCTCGACTGCGGATGTTGTGGATCGGTGGAGGGAATACTTCGAAGACCTCCTCAATCCCATCAACACGTCTTCCTATGAGGAAGCAGTGCCTGTGGACTCTGTGGTGGGCTCTCCTATTTCTGGGGCTGAGGTTGCTGAGGTAGTTAAAAAGCTCCTCGGTGGCAAGGCCCCGGGAGTGGATGAGACCCGCCCGGAGTTCCTTAAGGCTCTGGATGCTGTGGGGCTGTCTTGGTTGACAAGACTCTGCAGCATCGCGTGGACATCAGGGGCGGTACCTCTGGATTGGCAGACCGGGGTGGTGGTTCCTCTCTTTAAGAAGGGGAACCGCAGGGTGTGTTCTAACTATCGTGGGATCACACTCCTCAGCCTTCCCGGTAAGGTCTATTCGGGTGTACTGGAGAGGAGGCTATGCCGGATAGTCGAACCTCGGATTCAGGAGGAGCAGTGTGGTTTTCGTCCTGGTCGTGGAACTGTGGACCAGCTCTATACTCTCGGCAGGGTCCTTGAGGGTGCATGGGAGTTTGCCCAACCAGTCGACATGTGTTTTGTGGACTTGGAGAGGGCATTCGACCGTGTCCCTCGGGAAGTCCTGTGGGGAATGCTCAGGGAGTATGGGGTATCGGACTGTCTGATTGTGGCAGTCCGCTCCCTGTATGCTCAGTGCCAGAGCTTGGTCCGCATTGCCGGCAGTAAGTCGGACACGTTTCCAGTGAGGGTTGGACTCCGCCAAGGCTACCCTTTGTCACCGATTCTGTTCATAACTTTTATGGACAGAATTTCTAGGCGCAGTCAAGGCGTTGAGGGGATCTGGTTTGGTGGCTGCAGGATTAGGTCTCTGCTTTTTGCAGATGATGTGGTCCTGATGGCTTCATCTGGCCAGGATCTTCAGCTCTCGCTGGATCGGTTCGCAGCCGAGTGTGAAGCGACTGGGATGAGAATCAGCACCTCCAAGTCCGAGTCCATGGTTCTCGCCCGGAAAAGGGTGGAGCGCCATCTCCGGGTTGGGGAGGAGATCTTGCCCCAAGTGGAGGAGTTCAAGTACCTCTGAGTCTTGTTCACGAGTGAGGGAAGAGTGGATCGTGAGATCGACAGGCGGATCGGTGCGGCGTCTTCAGTAATGCGGACGCTGTATCGATCCGTTGTGGTGAAGAAGGAGCTGAGCCGGAAGGCAAAGCTCTCAATTTACCGGTCGATCTACGTTCCCATCCTCACATATGGTCATGAGCTTTGGGTTATGACCGAAAGGACAAGATCATGTGAACAAGCGGCCGAAATGAGTTTCCTCCGCCGGGTGGTGGGGCTCTCCCTTAGAGATAGGGTGAGAAGCTCTGCCATCCGGGGGGAGCTCAAAGTAAAGCCGCTGCTCCTCCACATCAAGAGGAGCCAGATGAGGTGGTTCGGGCATCTGGTCAGGATGCCACCCGAGCGCCTCCCTAGGGAGGTGTTTAGGGCACGTCCGACCGGTAGGAGGCCGCGGGGAAGACCCAGGACACGTTGGGAAGACTATGTCTCCCGGCTGGCCTGGGAACGCCTCGGGGTCCCACGGGAAGAGCTGGACGAAGTGGCAGGGGAGAGGGAAGTCTGGGCTTCCCTGCTTAGGCTGCTGCCCCCGCGACCCGACCTCGGATAAGCGGAAGAAGATGGATGGATGGATGGATGTTCTAAACTTTTATTTTTTGAGTCCTCTACAGTGGACTTTTTTTCATATCTGTTTGGAAAATGCAGTTCCTCAGAAAAGTTAACTCACATTTTAACTTTCAATAATGTAAATACCTCACAAATTGACGTTTAGGTTCGCTGGCATCATGTTTGCCAGGTGATGGTAGCTTATGTGTGCAGCAATTGCTTTCCCTCGGCACGATGAGCATTGACTCAGTCTGTTTCGGCTTGTAACACGAAGGTGGCATGCTTTATTACCTCCGCCACAGAGGATATATTTTTGCTAGGGTTGGTTTGTCTGTTAGCAACATAACTCTAAAAGTTATTTTGAAAAAAACAATTCCTCATATCGACTATGAAGTGGAACACACTTCACTTCCTGCTTCCGCTCTCTCCCTGACTCTCTCCGCCCCCACATTTCCATCCCGCGCGACACAGAGGATTCTGCCAGATGTAATTTATTTTCAGACCCACCAAGGCAAAAGTGCCAGAAACAAACTACACACTAAGTTTTTGTTTGAAACTGTCATGTGTCACGGCATTATTGAAAATATTTTGAAACCGTAATACCGCTGTATCTACAATACCGTTACAGCCCTATTATGAAGTCCTTCCTCAGTGTAGCAATATGAGACTACAACTATTTTTGCTGTGTGCACGGAACTAAATCCGTTTTATTTTCGTACAGTATTAATAATTTATGGAAGTGCCTCGTAACCACAAAATAACATACTACAAAACTTTGCGTTAGTAAATGTCAGGACACAATGATCACCAGTATTAGAAATCATGGGCATAACTAACCTGATTTGAGCAGGTATATCAGTGTGTGTGTGTGTGTGTGTGTGTGTGTGTGTGTGTGTGAGAGATCTTACATTGTTTTCAGCAGAGGGTTGTTTAGGAAAGCTCCATCGGGTATGGAAGCAATATCGTTGCTGTGAAACCCCCTGTAGTAAAAAATAAACAAATACATTGAACATGTTAGATTTGTTTCATGTGGTTGAACAATTCATGTTTAAAAATCTGATAATTACCACATTTGAATTTTGATTAATCACAGTTAATAACTTGCCTGCGTATTCCAAATTAAGTTTAAGACCCAGACATTTTGACACAAGAATGTCAAAAACAAACATTTTTAAATGTTCTTTATTATGGTCTATGCACATCATTTATTTTGTGAAAACCTGGTAACATTTTAGTATGGAGTGCACATTTTGAAAAATTCTAAAACAAAACTAGGACACAGTGCAGACATATGTGCACCAATAAACTATGTACTAAGCACATCCATAAACATAACTTATAGAGTGCACTTATGTCTGTGTTTACTTTTTCTTTAACCAATTTATTTGTAAACATCTTATTGACATTTTCAGATAACAGTGCTGATCTCTTTTTAAAAAAAATATGAAAAAATGTGTGAGAATCTGTGTTTAAACATGATTATTGTAATACTTTGAATGTGTTAATGCGTTAACTTTGACAGAACGCTTTTATTTATTACTTTTACCTGATGGTTTGATTGAGAATCGATTCTTGATTCAAAACCAATACGTTTTTAACAACATTGGGTGCCAGTTCTATGATTAACTACATTCCTCCAAAAAATAGATAAACAGCTTTGATACATTTCTATATTACTTAAAAAAACTGGTTTTGTTTAATAAAATTCCACCCAAATACTTAATAAAGTCAAATACAAATAAGGCAACAAGAGAAGTATGCCACACTTCTCTTTTCTTAAGTAAACTGTATGGCCGATATGGGTGTCTACATCAATAATATGATTTGCCTGAGTGGCTGGACAGGACAGATTAGAAAATAAAATAAAATAATAATATATATACTGTATATATAGATTTTTTTAATTAAGAATCATAAATCGATTATTTTTGACACCCCTACTGATTATAATCCCTGTGGTCAGAATTCAATTCACATAAGTTCACTCTGAGGTTTATGTACACAGAGCCATACCTCACACGACGGGTTGAGACGTAAAAGTGAGGGGGCGCAAATGACCACATTGTTAATTCCCCCAGGCATTCTGCATTTGTTTGTGCTATATATCCATCCATCCATTTTCTGGAGCCTACCCCAGCTGAACTCGGGCGGAAAGGTGGGGTACACCCAATAGTGCCAATCTATGAGTTTATACTGTTAAGACTGGCTTGGACTTTTGATACTCTTAGTTGTAACCACTAAAACATCTAAGTTAAGTTAAAAGTACCACTGATAGTCACATGGTGTGGTGGAATTACTCTCTGCATTTGACCCATCCCCTTATTCCAACCCCTGGGAGCAGTGAGCGGCAGCGGTGGCCACGCTCGGGAATAATTTTGGTGATTTAACTCCCAATTCCAACCCTTGATGCTGAGTGCCAAGCAGGGAAGTAATTGGTCCCATTTTTATAGTCTTTGGTATGACTCGGCCGGGGTTTGAACTCACGACCTACCGATCTCAGGGCGGACACTCTAACCACAACACCATGTTTATAATCACCGCCATTCACTGCCAGAACTCTCTCGGAACACATTCTTCCACCTTACACTACACCTCCGTCTTGTGTATCTCACTAATCAAGTGGGACAAAAGAAGACTATTTGAATGTTGCTCAAATGTAAAATGTAAGCGCTTTGCTTTGATGACATTATGAGCTTTAATGTGCTGCTTTGCTTCAAAGTGGAAAGAAACAAACTATTCTGAAATAGCAGTTGGTGAGAGACACACACACACACACGGTAACATATTTACAGTATGTATTTGTCGTAGATACCATGGAGTCGCAATTTATGTGATGGGTCAAACTATACTAAAGCATTGATGCATTATGAAACACAAGGAGTGATACTGTGTCCTTGATTGACCCAATGCGTGTGTCACTAAATAAACAAACATGTGACCCATACAGCTGCTATGTCGTTTGACTGCAGCCCAACGGTTTATCAGAAAGTGCTTCTTTTGGCAAAAGAGTGACTGCTTGAACTGAAAGAAGTGGGTTTTCCGCAGTCGATATCGTTTTGTCACCATTATTGATTGAAAGGGAAAAATTCCCAAGAGTGGGATAATTTTGATCATCTAGCGCCAAATAAAGTGAATGTTATTTTCCTGTTTACTATTTGGCTCATTGACCAGAGAGGCATGTTTTGTATTCCTTGCTGCACAGCTAATGATGCAAAAATTCTAAAAAATAAAAATAAAAAATAAAAATATTTGCTAACTATTAATTTTATTTGCAGGTCAAATGTAGTGAATTCTTAATCCAACAGATGGCATCATTAAGAAACACTAACAGTGTCAGTGCAGTGTCAATACAGCTAGACAGCGTGCCACACACTCACAGAGGTATCAGTTATCCATCCATCCATTTCTACCGCTTGTCCCTCTATGGGTCGCGAGGGTGCTGGAGCCTATCCCAGCTGCACTTGGGCGGAAGGCGGTGTACATCCTGGACAAGTCGCCACCTCATCGCAGGGCCAACACAGATAGACAACATTCACACTCACATTCACACACTAGGGCCAATTTAGTGTTGCCAATCAACCTATCCCCAGGTGCATGTCTTTGGAGGTGGGAGGAAGCCGGAGTACCTGGAGGGAACCCACGCAGTCAACCTTCACTAATAATTATAATGTATCCAGCCATCCATATATTAATATAATATTAAAATGTACACCAGTATTTCCCACAGGACTGCGAGGACTGGTGGGTTGTGGCGGGATGGCGTATCGATATCGTCAAATTAGCATGTCAATTGTAGTAATGGACGGTGTAGAAGTGAGGAAGACCATTGCGGAAGAAAAACATGAAAAACAAAAAAATATAAATGTATCACTTTCTTTTATTGCTTTTTCTTGTAATTTTTATAATGTTACATACAAGACGGCGCAGCCTGTGAGTACTTTTAGATGGGTGAGGGACCTACAGCAGCATTAGCTGCTTGTTGAGAAGAGCGATACACGTTGTCATGTCAGAGTCTCCCAAAGTCTCCATTTGTTTGGTCACTTTTTTGAAAGAGTACCTAAAGGTGTGATTACGCACTTAATATATTAATTAAATCACTAATTTGGCAACACAGATCCCTCCTGCTACAACTTTGTATCTTCTGGCAGACCAGTTACGTATAATGTGTGTCAAGAAGCGGAGTTAGAATACAAACTGCCACTTAGTATACAGACTTGTAACAAGTTACATTCACAGACATTCCCTTTATAGTGTGTTTATGAGAGAGGGCACCCAGGTAGTACCAACTATTTATGATAAGAAACACTGTAAATGAGTAACAGAGTTGTAAAAACAGAATAACTGCTTCGGTCTTATAACAATTGTTTATGTGGTGTTACTATAAAATATGTTGCTGTAAAAAATGTTGTATTGGTTCTAGAGAAAAACATTCAAGGAGTAATACAATTGTTTTGCCAATCCCTTAGGTTCAAATTATAAAAGGGCAACAACAGTTTTGACTGAATGCTGCAGTGAGTATTACAATATGCAGTAGGTATCAGACATCAAACGACAAGGCTAAATCAGTTACGGTTGCACTTGAAATTATTTAGCCTTCATTGAAAAATACATTTATGTTCTATTTTCAAAATTCACAAATTTTCAATAGATACCCAGTTTAAAAAAAAATCTGTTTATAATAAGGGACGGCGTGGCGCAGTGGGAGAGTGGCCGTGCGCAACCCGAGGGTCCCTGGTTCAATCCCCACCTAGTACCAACCTCGTCATGTCCGTTGTGTCCTGAGCAAGACACTTCACCCTTGCTCCTGATGGGTGCTGGTTAGCGCCTTGCATGGCAGCTCCCTCCATCAGTGTGTGAATGTGTGTGTGAATGGGTAAATGTGGAAGTAGTGTCAAAGCGCTTTGAGTACCTTGAAGGTAGAAAAGCGCTATACAAATACAACCCATTTATCATTTATAATATTAGCTGTGTGTTGAGCGATTGTTTTTGCAAACTAATGCAAATATATAAACTTAAATAACATCAATAAATAACATTACAATGAGGAGAAAATCATTTGGAGTTTTTAACGGTCGGGGAAAGAGTGGTATACTTACAATTCTTTTAGCTTGGGGAGTGCATCTATTGCTTTGGGAAAAACAAGCAAGTTGTTGAAGTTAAGATCTCTGGAATGACAAAAAAAAATTGTTCTTGGTAAGTTATTATATTATACAACAATAAAAATAGCAAATTGCAAGTCAGTAGGCTGGGAGGTGTTACCAAAAGACATTTTCCAGTGATTTTCTCGATTATGTTGTCTTGTTATAGGGGAACTACGATGATTTTTATCTTTACTAAGTTGTTGATGTTGAATTGTTAAACCACGCCAAAGCGTCAAATCATAAGGTCTATGTTGGGTCTTTTTTTCAACAGTGGGCAATTTGTGACGTCACAGCTTGGCGGACGTACTTATGTGGCATGCTTGTACATGCTGTCAGCCAGCCTATTTTTCAATCTTTGGTGTCCTTCCTTGTGGTTTCATATATTTATACTTGAGGTGGAAATCTTTGGGCACCTGACGATACTCGATTCAGGAGCTACGATTCGATTAAAAATCAATTATTGATGCATCTATAATTAATATATATTGATGTAGTTGACATTTCTTTTTGGTTCACTAAATACATGTTTATCACTTGCAACTTTAGAAAATTTGTAATAAGAAACTGTTAAATCAATTCTCACATATATTCAATCAGTGGAAATGTTTGCAAAATTGGAACATAAGTGACCTAAAATAAAGGAGCTGGTCGGATTTCTCGGTGAGGTGTCTTGCTGCAGTCAGCCAAATTTTAGAACTGTCTGCATTACTTTATTTACCATAAGTACATCGATTATCGACGTTTACTAATCGATTTTATAATCGTCCATGCCTGACTTGCGATGCATCTAAAAATCGATTATTTCCCCCAACGCTAATTTAAACAGTGTGCTTTTTTCACATAACATTCTGATACTTTTGGAGAAGGTGGGGCATGGAGGGAAAATCTGCGCACACAAACTGTTTGCAGACAGACTCAAAATGTGACTGCGGAGCAAAATTTACACCAAAGCATATCCAATACATATTATCTACACCACACAGAAGGGTGTTAAATGTAGATTACAATCTTCGTAGTTCCTCTTAAGATAAAAAATACATGTAAGATGTATTCCTGCTACTGCAACTATTGAGTTCATTAAGCACAAACTCGGACATAACGCCACTATTCATCAATAAGGTGACATATTAGATGTAAAATGCAGCGAATATTTTGTTTAAAATCAACATACCTACACTAAGCCCTGCAAATATGAAATATTTTATTTTGGTCAATGTCCACACAAACACAAAGACTTAAAAAGAAAAAACCTTTGGGTGTTAAACGATCTCCATCGATCTCAAAACAGTCAAGGAGCCCAGAAAACGTCAATCGTTTTGGTTTGTTTTTAAATCAATGTACGTATTATAAGACTCATACACACGGGTCATCCACTAAACAAAATGAAACCAACACTCGTGGCATTGTAACACCTCTGTTACATCAATACAGTGATTTATCAAATATTATCTTTAAAATCAGGGCAGACTTAAACAGAGCTCAGAAAACATTGTTTGTATTCTTTTTATTAATTTTTTTAATCGCCAAAAGTGTTATAAAGCGCACACACCACAACACATGTATTGTATTCATTTTCTGTTGTTAAATAAGATTTAAAAACATGACAATGTTGCACATGTCCTATTAAACAAACCAAACGGCTCCATGTTACCCATCCCAACACATGCTGAAGACAGAGTTTTTGAAATTCTCAGTTTTTACAAACCCCGTTTCCATATGAGTTGGGAATTGTGTTAGATGTAAATATAAACGGAATACAATGATTTGCAAATCATTTTCAACCCATATTCAGTTGAATATGCTACAAAGACAACATATTTGATGTTCAAACTGATAAACTTTTTTTTTTTTAAATAATCATTAACTTTAGAATTTGATGCCAGCAACACGTGACAAAGAAGTTGGGAAAGGTGGCAATAAATACTGATAAAGTTGAGGAATGCTCATCAAACACTTATTTGGAACATCCCACGGGTGTGCAGGCTAATTGGGAACAGGTGGGTGCCATGATTGGGTATAAAAAGAGCTTCCCAAAAAATGCTCAGTCTTTCACAAGAAAGGATGGGGCGAGGTACACCCCTTTGTCCACAACTGTGTGAGCAAATAGTCAAACAGTTTAAGAACAACGTTTCTCAAAGTGCAATTGCAAGAAATTTAGGGATTTCAACATCTACGGTATATCATCAAAAGGTTCAGAGAATCTGGAGAAATCAATGCACGTAAGCGGCATGGCCGAAAACCAACATTGAATGACCGTGACCTTCGATCCCTCAGACGGCACTGTATCAAAAACCGACATCAATCTCTAAACGATATCACCACATGGGCTCAGGAACACTTCAGAAAACCACTGTCACTAAATACAGTTTGTCGCTACATCTGTAAGTGCAAGTTAAAGCTCTACTATGCAAAGCGAAAGCCATTTATCAACAACATCCAGAAACGCCGCCGGCTTCTCTGGGCCCGAGCTCATCTAAGATGGACTCATGCAAAGTGGAAAAGTGTTCTGTGGTCTGACGAGTCCACATTTCAAATTGTTTTTGGAAATATTCGACATCGTGTCATCCGGACCAAAGGGGAAGCGAACCATCCAGACGGTTATCGACGCAAAGTTCAAAAGCCAGCATCTGTGATGCTATAGGGGTGCATTAGTGTCCAAGGCATGGGCAACTTACACATCTGTGAAGGCACCATTAATGCTGAAAGGTACATACAGGTTTTGGAACAACATATGCTGCCATCTAAGCACAGTCTTTTTCATGGACGCCCCTGCTTATTTCAGCAAGACAATGCCAAGCCACATTCAGCACGTGTTACAACAGCGTGGCTTCGTAAAAAAAGAGTGCAGGTACTTTCCTGCAGTCCAGACCTGTCTCCCATCGAAAATGTGTGGCGCATTATGAAGCGTAAAATACGACAGCGGAGACCCCGGACTGTTGAACGACTGAAGCTCTACATAAAACAAGAATGGGAAAGAATTTCACTTTCAAAGCTTCAACAATTAGCTTCCTCAGTTCCCAATCGTTAATTGAGCGTTGTTAAAAGAAAAGGTGATGTAACACAATGGTGAACATGCCCTTTCCCAACTACTTTGGCACGTGTTGCAGCCATGAAATTCTAAGTTAATTATTATTTGCGAGAAAAAAAATAAAGTTTATGAGTTTGAACATCAAATATCTTGTCTTTGTAGTGCATTCAATTGAATATGGGTTGAAAAGGATTTGCAAATCATTGTATTCCGTTTATATTTACATCGAACACAATTTCCCAACTCATATGGAAATGGGGTTTGTAAGAACAAAAGTATATGTTTACATGTGGACAAGAGACCAAAACGCATAAAACATATTTGTTTTTAAAATAACCATGATTAAGTGGACATGGCCTAAGAGACGACTGTGTGCTGCATTAATATGTAAAACAATGCACACATTGGTATACATCAGAAGACAATTTTTACAGATTAGGGCACATTTTCACTCCCCTTTGTACCAATAAACTATTTTGTTGTGTTGTATGAATGTGCTCTTCCAGTAGACTGCGGCTGTCACCAAAGGATTTTTTTTATGACAGGAAGAAGAAAACGGTGGGAGGGCAGATTTGATAAGCATCATGTACTTTGCTCTATTTATTCTCAAGCAATTACATGAGGAAGTGGAGACAATGATGTCTGGAGGAGCAGAGCAGAGGTGGGTGGAGGAGCTGTTAGCACGTGCACACATACAGTTTGCACACATTCACAGTCTCCCACACAAACACATTAACAGGTAACTTACAGTGTTTCTAGATTCAGAAGACCTGTAAAACATTTGCTGCCAATTTCTTTAATTCTGTTGTTGTGAAGATGCCTAAAAAAAAATAAAAAAATAAAACGTTAGCACAGTTGTTTCATACGATGTTAAAATCAAATAAATACAACTTCGAGCCAGGCGTCTTCTTTTCATTCTTATCTTTTGTCGATACTCCTAAGCATGCATCGTTAGACAGCCTCAGGACAATTTGGTTAGCAAAGAATGTACTAAGTCAGCATCTATTCAATTAATGTTTAACAACGTACACCTACAGGTTGTTCCTGTTGAGCTATTTCTGTCATATACTTACTGGAAAGATGGCACCACTAAGAAAACATTTAAAACATTGATTACTGTGCATCTGGTTTATTTGTTTTTGTAGCACAATATTCAGGTTTCCTCCAGGTTTAAAATACAAAAATTAATGTACGTACTTTATCCAGACTTTTTTTTAAATCTTAAATTAAGCTTCAGAAAAAAAAGAAGTCACATTTAAGTATTTAAACAATTGGATATCTACAATTTGAAACAATGAATGCTGAAATTGTGATAATGTGGAGAATAGGGGTGTCCCGATCCGATATTGGTATCAAATATAGGTCCGATATCAGCAAAAATAATAATAAAATAAAACCAAAAAACAAGTATCAAATAATTCCAGCTTGCATCCAAAACCTCCCATATAAACTACAATACAAGCAGTCCTGCAAGGTGTTAGTTGTGCAAAGCTGGACAGTTAACATCTAAATGTCCTCCAACAAACACACACATTTCATATTTTGTTGTATTTTTATGATGTGGCCCTAGTATGTGAATATGAGTGGGAATGTTGTCTGTGTATCTGTGTTGGCCCAGCGATGAGGTGGCGACTTGTCCAGGGTGTACCCCGCCTTCCACCCGAGTGCAGCTGTGATAGGCTCCAGCACCCCCGCGACCCCGAGAGGGACAAGTGGTTGAAAACGGATGGACGGAATTTACAAAAAGGTAAACATGGTAGGCTATAGGCTACTAGGCACTCGCAGCTACTGTACACAGCAGCTGAGTACAGAAGCTAGACCCATGAATAGGTGTCCTTAATTGAACAACATTGCTGTCTAAAACACAGCATTTGTCAATATAAGCAAGTGCAAAAATATAACAGTTGCATATTACTTACAATTACAAAGTCCCCAAGGCAGAAGTGTATTAAAAATTAACAAATGTGTCCGCATTATTCAACTTCCTGCGTCATGCCCTTAATTCAACGAATTATCACGACCACTAGGTGCCGGTAAAACACATTAACACTACACTTAAGCATAAATCTGTGTGTTTTATACCTACCATTGTTCTTTTAGGTATTTCCCTTGATCGAACCTTTTTTAACATCTCACACTACAAAATGAAAAAGTATATACTATGATCCCACTGATATCGTATAGGATTCTTTCGGAATTGGTCAACACTCAAGGTTCCAAGTTGTAACTTTCTAACTTCCGACATTGGAAGTTAGAAAGTTCCAATATCGGAAGTTGATAAAGTTCCAATATCAGAAATCAGAAAGCCATATTTCTGATTTCAGAAATATGAAATACAATACAAATACAGTATCCGTCTTTGTATTGTATTTCATACTTCAACAGAAAATGTATATTTACCCATTACAAGATCATACAAGGAATTGTAATAACTTGTTCACAAAGTGTGTGTCGACCATAGATGTAACTAGTTACATGCTGTAGCAGCCATGCTAAGTGTCGTGCCAACGTGGCGGCCATCTAAGGGAAGGACAAGTTTTTATTTGAAGCAATGGCATACAATGCATTGTTCGGTATATTGAAAATAAATCTTAACTTGTTTTAAATGTATTGCATATTTCACAACTGTATGCAGCACATTGTGCTGGTGTTCTTGTTGTCTTTGTTTGCATGCGGTCTACAACAATGGAATGCTCTGGCACTTTGCCCCTACTAGCTTAGGCTCGCCATAGGCACGAAACTCAAAGGGGCGTGCCGTGTCTAGTCATATCTATTGTGTAAACATCACCTGTCTGTTGAAGCAGCAGTAAAACTTGACGACACCCGGTGGGCCTTAAAATGGGTTGGAGGAGGATGAGAGCAGAGGGCTGGGCATTCAACTTGTCAATCTTCCCAAATGTTTTCTGGGAGACGTAGCCTACTGTGTGCTCTTTTGCAAACGTTCAATCTGCGCTAGCAAACGCATAAAAAAAAAATATATATATATATTTTTGTTGTTATTAATAATTTTATCTTTTAGAAAACAGGACAGTGGTAAGAGTCTTGGACAGTGGTAACAGTCTTGGAAACTCAAATATTTTTCCACATGAGCTTCCATTTGCCATACTTTTCCAGACCTGGATATTTGTCAAATCAAATTCCATACTTTTCCATATTTGCATAGGAACCCTAATTATTATAATATAAGCCAGGGAGAGAGAGATATATATTTTATGAATCATTTACAAATGATTAAAACCTTGACACACATTAGGTATCAACATATTATAAGGATGGAACATTTCGGCATAATCACAGTTTGGTACCTCGATTCTAAGGTAACTGTTTGGGTAATTTTCGGTATTCGAAGAACAAAACGCAAATCGAACCAAAAGCTCAGTATGAAAAAACACACGTGTACCTTTAAGCCCCTAATAAATTAATAATAATTACTAACCTAGAAAAGGGAATATGCACTGATGACCATAAACAGTGCCAGAATGTAAAGAACAATTAGAAGACAAGATTGATAGAACTTACAGAACAACTAGACTGGTGAGGTTCGCAAAGGCGTTGTCTGGTATGTAGAAGATGCGGTTAAGTGCCAACGTCAGTGCTTGTAGGTTTGCCTGGTGCCTCAGAGAAGCGACAGGGACTTCTGTAAGGTTGTTGTCGTCCAACCAAAGATGGCGCAGTTGCTGAAGACCCTCAAAACTGTCATCTGGAACTGCGGTAATATGGTTTGCATCTAGTCGGCTAAAAAAATACAGGGGAGAAGAAAAACAAAAAAAGGTATTTTACAAAAATTATACATGGAAAGTTTTTTTGCCAGAACTAATTAACCCTATCAACAGACAAAGCTATTAAAACAATGACACTGCAAAATCCAAACACTTCTACAGTCTCTCAACATTGAACATTATCTCATAGTGCACATAATCTTTGTTCATAACCAACATATTGTGTGGGTTTGTCAAAGCTTCCAAAATGTCACATTGATATACCGCAGTATATAAGGCTGGAATCTGAGTCGAATCAAAATTACTCAACTCTATCGTAAATTACATTTATTTTTTTAATTGATAATCCTTAAAAGCTAGTATATTTGAATCAAATAGTAGCCATTGGTTATTTTTTGTTTTTGTTTTGTTGGTTAATTGCAGAGTATTGTATGTTTATGTTCATAATGTGTAGTGTAACTTCGCAAATAAGTTGGTTTTATTTACTGTATGAATGAACATATGTACTATACTCTTTTAAAAAAAATCCTGTTTGCAATAAGTATTGAGTTGACAATACAGCGGCGGCGCCAGCGGCGATGACCAAGAAGAACGCGGAGTTGGAATATAATTACAACACTTTATGTACATATTTATATACAGATTTGAACAATTAGTTATTCACTGAAATATATTTATTAATTGTGGTTCTTACAAAAAATATATCTTATAAAATATAAAAGCTAAAATGTCTCTTAAAGCTCTGCCCCTTTAATTAGTGCATACTAAATAATTTAACTTTAGCCTACTACTACAACCATATTATTTACCAGCAACATAAGGTGAAACAGAGGCAGAGGTGTATGTTTTGTCGTGGCACATAAGAATATAAATTAGGACCCTTTTCATGAGAAAAGTGCATTTCTGATCTGACCCTGCTTTATTTTTCAGTGTTTGCTGAGTCTCACCTGTTCCCTCCGCCCTAATTTTTCTACTTGCCCGACTTCTCAAATCTACTTGCCCCAATATTTTTACTTGTCCTGCCTAGGTTTTTTCTGGCTGTGTAGTGCTCATGGCTTATATCTTACTAAAATCCTTCCCGTTGACTAGTTACAACACTACACAGTATTTATTATTATTATCATCTATAATTACATTTAAATGGCATTGCATACATGTAAAATTAAATGCTATTTCACATTATTTGACCAGTAGCAGTTACACCCATCTGAACAGGTCAGCCACCTGTTTAAAGCCCGATCACAGTTGAAATCTTGAAATGAAGGGCCAATGGCCAAAACATTAACCTGGACAACATTTTAACAGCTGGTTGGCTCAGATTGTATTATTTTCATTGCATTCACATGCTGCAGTGGACAGTGGACATTTTAGCTTGAGTATTAATGTAGTATCTGAAGCACCGTCTCCACGTGTGTTTATTGACAACAGGGTTATAACCTGGACACGGTAGCTCGTCGGTATGAAAACAGATGATTGTTATTACGTCCGTCTGCCCCGGACCCCGTCAGTGAAACGCTCGGTGAAATCGCGGATTAACGTTAAATATATGACGAGCCGCGAGCGATGCTGCTATAACCTATCTACCATAACCTATATTACCCTCGTATTTTGATCCTGTCCGTCCGTCCTCGTCCTCGTCTTCGTCTTCTTCGTCTTCTGGCCCACCAGGTGAATTAAGTGCTATTGGCGGAGTTACAATGCATAGTACCGTATTTTCCGCACTATAAGGCGCACCTAAAAACCACAAATTTTCTCAAAAGCTGACAGTGCGGCTTATAACCCGGTGCGCTTTATATATGGATAAATATTAAGATTCATTTTCATAAAGTTTCGGTCTCGCAACTTCGGTAAACAGCCGCCATCTTTTTTCCCGGTAGAACAGGAAGCGCTTCTTCTTCTTCGCAAGCAACCGCCAAGGTAAGCACCCGCCCCCATAGAACAGGAAGCGCTTCTTCTTCTACTGTAAGCAACCACCCGCCCGCGTAGAAGAAGAAAAAGCGCGCGGATATCACCGTACGTTTCATTTCCTTTGTGTGTTTACATCTGTAAAGACCACAAAATGGCTCCTACTAAACGACAGGGATCCGGTTCATGAAAAGACGCAATCTCTCCATCCGCACACGGATTACTATTTCACAGCAACTGATATTCCTGTGAACCGCACTGTGGATACAACGGGAGCACGTACGGTGAATATTCGCACCACAGGGAATGAGAAGTCATCCTTCACTGTGGTTCTAGCTTGCCATGCTAATGGCCAGAAACTTCCACCCATGGTGATATTCAAAAGGAAGACCTTGCCAAAAGAGACCTTTCCAGCCGGCGTCATCATAAAAGCTAACTCGAAGGGATGGATGAAGAAAAGATGAGCGAGTGGTTAAGGTAAGTTTAAGTTTACGCGAAGAGGCCGGGTGGCTTTTTTCACGCAGCTCTGTCCATGTTGATATACGTATGTTTGTGATTGCACATTTGCGTACATTTTGGGAGTGAACAGAGTTGTTAGAACGCTGGTTTTTAATATATTATTAAAGTTTGACTGACCTATCTGACTGTTTTTTTGACATTCCTTTAGCGCAGTTAGATGCGGCTTACAACACGGGGCGGCTTATAGGTGGACAAAGTTTTGAAATATGCCGTTCATTGAAGGCGCGGCTTATAACCCAGGGCGCCTTATGGTGCGGAAAATACGGTAGGCTACCGCCACCTACTGCACCGGAGTTGTAACTACAAGGTACATTCACAGACAGAGTCCCATTGCTTTTATGAGCGGTCGAGCGAGTCAAAAGCCGAAAAATCCATTTGTGGCGGACGTAATTCTTTTGTGGCGGGCCGCCACAAATAAATGAATGTGTGGGAAACACTGAATACAGTGGTACCAGGTTTTTTTGTAATTAAACAATTCAAAAAAGGCTATTTTGCAATTTGTTGGTGAAATACTCTTGTATTGAATGTTCAAATGTTCAAACGGTGTTCTCCCCTTATACTCCCTGTGTGTCTCATCCTCCCTCAAAATTCCTCAAGTGTCTGGGCTGGAAAGAAAAGTCTTGATTGACATTTAGCTCTCCAAGGCTTTATAAGAAGTCGGTCCTGGCTCCACAAAAGCATATTACACCTACTATAGACCCCTAAATGCTGACGAAAAATAGGCATCTATTAAAGACAAGGAAGAAACACACAAAAAGAAACGAGGGTAAACAAGTGAAAAAGGGAGGGTAGGCCGTGGTGGTAGTGGCATTAAGCTAGAGAGTAACCCATCTGTCTGTCGCTGACAAACTAAAAAAAAATACTAGAGAAGGAAACTGTCTTAGGGTTGGCCATTTAAAATAAACACAAACAAAAACCTTAAGTAAAGTGATGAAGAATAACAAGGATTTACATTTATGTAGGGTTTTTTTTCTGATAAAAAGTTTAGCATGCCTTAAGAATTATTAGAGACACCCTTGAAAGCTGGGCAATTATATGATCGTGATAGATTTCAGGGTGATTATGGTGATCAGCAGTGAACACATTAACTCAATCAAATATGGGAGGCAGAAATGTCTGTGACAACAGCCAATCAGAGACAACCGTTTTCCCGCTCCAATTCTGGTTGTAAGGTACCACTGAAGCAAACAGAATGAAACTTGGCACTAAATGCGCAGCTGAGGGCGCCAAATTTGATGTCAGCGGTGACTTGGAGTTATCCTGCAAATATGAGGCTACTGTTGAGAAAAAAAGCTAACTCAACGCCGGTTGTGTGTTGGTGGTTTGGGTCGCCAAAATGATGTGGAGAAAATTAACCTGATGTACAAGGTGTGTACAACATAACTAGGCGTGGGCGATATTTCCTGAAAAAAAATCTCAGATTTTCTCACAAAAAATTTGATTCATGGTTTTTTTCCTAATTTTTCCCTACTTTTTAGAGAATACAATTAAATTGAATACAATTAAAAAAAAGTAGTTTGAAATGACATTGCATGCACTCTAATTTGTATAATGTTCTTTTTAGACGAGATATAAATTGTGCTTTTTATGGAATAATTTTTAAGAACTAAATTAAGACCCTCCTCTGGAAAGCAATACTTATGTTTTGAATAAAATACTTATTTTAACAAAAATGTAACATTGCATATTGCATGCAAATAAATAAGTCTACAACATTGAGATTAAAAAAGTGAAAACTTAAAACTTTTGTCATGAATAAAATACTTCTATGAATACAATGTTTAATACATTGTATGCAAATAAATAATCAAGTAAAACATTGAGAAGACTAGTTTCAGTAAGTGGATAAACACAGGCTTTATCATTCACACAGCTTGGTGGTGTGCAGAGCGACTGCTTTAGTCATCGTTTTGCCCTGTGCTCTTTTTAATTTTTATTTATTTTTTTATTTTTTAAATCATACATGGCATCATCATCATTGTTCGGGAAATTACTTTTAAAAAGTAATTAGGTACTGTTACTTTGCCAAAAAAGTAATTGTAACAGAAATACTATTAATCTAAAACTGTTAAGTTAGATTATTGTTAGGGAAAGTAATAGTGTTATTTAAAAAACAAAAACTTCAAATATCTGGCTTAGGCAGTTAAGAGACATTTCATTTAGGGCAGTGCACATGTGAGTTTGTGCCTTTAAAAGGCAGTGCCGGTTGCTAAGTGATGTGTGACATCAATGCCCAGACAGAGCAGCATTAGCTCATTTGTGTCTGTTAGCTTAGTAGTGGCAGTTTGTCGGCAGTTACGGCAGCTCTGTTAAATGTTTATGTTTATGTGGATTGTGCTAGCGGTGGTTATTAAAGAGATTGAATGTGCTTCCATGGCTGTCATATCTTCTGGTCTACAAAGGGAGTATTGTTTGAATTGTAAACTGAAGTTTTTCATTTCATTGATTTGTTCCCTCGTAGTTATTTGTAGTGTGTATGTGTTCGTTGTCAGCTGTGTGTGATGTTGCCTCTTTCTATTTGATACCAAGTAAATTTTTGATACCGGTACCAAAATGTATTTCGATACTTTTGTAAATAAACGGAAATACAACAAATGGGCATTATTGGCTTTATTTTTACAAAAAATCTTATGGTACATTCAAAATATGTTTCTTATTGCAATCGAAGAACAATTTTGATCTTAAATAAAATAGTGAACATACCAGACAACTTGTCTTTTAGTAGGAAGTAAGCAAAAAGGCTCCTAATTTGTCTGCTGATGTATGCTGTAACATATTGTGTAATTTCTCATTCTATTATTTTGTCAAAATTATGAGGGACAAGCAGTAAAAATTGATTATTAATCCACTTGTTCATTTACGGGTAATATCTGGCTATTTTCCATTTCAACATCAGCACAAAGTGGTTTACAGCAGTGGTCCCCAACTTTTTTGTAACTGCAGACCGGTCAACGCTTGAAAATCTGTCCCACGGACCGTTTTTTTTTTTTTTTTTTTTTGTCATAAAAAAATACAATCATGTGTGCTTACGGACTGTATCCCTGCAGACTGTATTGATCTATATTGATATATAATGTAGGAACCAGAAATATTAATAACAGAAAGAAACAACCCTTTTTGTCATGTCTGTATTATCATGTTTTGTTTTAAGTCATGTTTTGTTTAGTTTCTGTCTTTTCACTCCCTTGTCTGGTCACCATAGCAACCATTAGTTTTCACCTGTCACGTCACGCACCTGTTTCACGTTTTGACTCACACACACCTGTCACCAATCATGTCACTGTTATTTAAGCATACCTTGTTCATCACTCGTCCTGCCTGCATTGTCGTCATGTCACTCCGGTTTATGTCTCGTTTTGACAAAGTAAGTTTCCATGTCCATGTCCTAGTTTTTGTTAATTAGTAGCTTCATATGTTTTAGGCACACTTGCCTTTTTTTTTTTTTGGTTGTATCTTTGTGTTTTGTGGTAGTGACTGTTTAATGTCAATAAATCCAAGCCTACCTTCACGCTGTCGTCCGGAGCCGTCTATTTTGCGTTGGAAGAACAACCCCGCAGCTAGCCGCGACCCCCATTTGACAGAATGCAGGCAGCATACGTTCTTCCGCAGACCGGCCACGAGGAGGTGATGGAGACGCACTGGCAAAAATGGAAGCCAGCCAGAAAGGCTTTTTCTCGCCAGCATAACGCGTTGTTCCCCCAAAATCTTCATCCGGACAACAAGATTCCACAACCAGCCCATTCTTCCATCCCGCCGCAGGAGACCCGTGCTGATGACGTCATCCCGCCCACTGGTGATGACGTCAGAAACCAAGATTTTTTTTTTGAGTCTATTTACACCCTCTGTCAGCCGCCCACTATGGACTTTGTTTCAAAGAAAAATCCTTTTGAGAAAATTGTCTCTAAATTTAGATTTTTTCAGACCCAGTCTAAAGTGGGGGTAGGGAATAGACATTTTGGACAATTTAGTGGGGAGGAGTCTACCCCCCTACACCCACCCCTAAAGAAGATGCCAGACCGCAGGGAGCGCGTCTGGTATCCGCTCCTTGAGGGGGGGGCTAGGGCTGGGAACTGCACTAGTGGGGTGACTCAGCTTAACCATGTCAAGCCACAGCCTCCCTCACGGCCGCCACCACCAGTCTTTTACCATGCCAAGCCGCAACCCCCAGCTAGACCACCTCCACCTGCACCAGTAGCTCCACGACGTCAAGCTCCGGTACCAGCTCCACGACGCCAAGCTCCGGTACCAGCTCCACGACGCCAAGCTCCGGTACCAGCTCCACGACGCCAAGCTCCGGTACCAGCTCCACGACGCCAAGCTCCGGTACCAGCTCAACAAGTCCAAGACCAAGACCCTCCACGCCAAGACCAAGACCCGCCATGCCAAGACCAAGACCAAGACCCGCCATGCCAAGACCAAGACCAAGACCCGCCATGCCAAGACCTAGACCAAGACCAAGACCCGCCATGCCAAGACCAAGACCCGCCATGCCAAGACCCGCCATGCCAAGACCAAGACTTAGACCCGCCATGCCAAGACCCGCCATGCCAAGACCCGCCATGCCAAGACCAAGACCAAGACCCGCCATGCCAAGACCAAGACCCGCCATGCCAAGACCAAGACCCGCCATGCCAAGACCAAGACCAAGACCCGCCATGCCAAGACCAAGACCCGCCATGCCAAGACCAAGACCCGCCATGCCAAGACCAAGACCAAGACCCGCCATGCCAAGACCAAGACCAAGACCCGCCATGCCAAGACAAAGACCAAGACCCGCCATGCCAAGACAAAGACCAAGACCCACGCCTAGACCAAGACCAAGACCCACGCCGAGCTTCGCCGCCGGACGCGCCACGCTGAGCTTCGCCGCCTGACTTGCCACGCCGAGCTGCCACGCCTGCCAAGTTGACGATGCGCCTGTCTTCTCGTCGGCCACGGATATGGCCGCTACCTGGTCGTCCGCCACACCAAGTGCGCCCACCTCCCAGTCGGCCACGAATGTGGCCAATCCCTGGGCGCCCGCCTCGCCTGCTGCAGCGGCGTTCCACTCGCCGCCGCCACTTGACTTTGCCTCGGTGGATTCGGGGCCACTTGGGCTGGCGACCCACCGCCATGTCCCCCTCCCGCCCTCCCATGACTATTGATCTTTGTTTTTTTTTCTTGGACATCTGGTATCTGTCCTTAAGGGAGGGGCTCTGTCATGTCTGTATTATCATGTTTTGTTTTAAGTCATGTTTTGTTTAGTTTCTGTCTTTTCACTCCCTTGTCTGGTCACCATAGCAACCATTAGTTTTCACCTGTCACGTCACGCACCTGTTTCACGTTTTGACTCACACACACCTGTCACCAATCATGTCACTGTTATTTAAGCATACCTTGTTCATCACTCGTCCTGCCTGCATTGTCGTCATGTCACTCCGGTTTATGTCTCGTTTTGACAAAGTAAGTTTCCATGTCCATGTCCTAGTTTTTGTTAATTAGTAGCTTCATATGTTTTAGGCACACTTGCCTTTTTTTTTTTTGGTTGTATCTTTGTGTTTTGTGGTAGTGACTGTTTAATGTCAATAAATCCAAGCCTACCTTCACGCTGTCGTCCGGAGCCGTCTATTTTGCGTTGGAAGAACAACCCCGCAGCTAGCCGCGACCCCCATTTGACACTTTTGTGCAAATGAGTGTGAATGAGTATAAATGGAGGAGGGAGGTTTTTTGTTTTGATGCATTAATTGTAAGTGTATCTTGTGTTTTTTATGTTAGTTTAATAAAAATATTATTTTTTTATTATTTTTATTTTTTTTATTTTCTTGGGCGGCCCGGGACCAATCGAGGGCCGCGGCCCGGTGGTTGGGGACCACTGGTTTACAGTATCAATTGCCTCAGTGAGATCAATAAAAAGCACTGCACAATCACATTTGTTGTTTGATTTAAAAAAAAAAAGAAAAAAAAAAAGCCATCCACGTGCATGCAAATAAAAATTTTGATTTAATAACTCACAGAGACTGGAGAAAATGAAGGTTCTTCAGTGCAGCGCTAGGTACCGTCTTAAGTTGATTATTCTGGAGCATCCTGAGGATAAAAAGCATTCATGTTTTCAATTCAACTCAAAATAAAAAAAACGGTATCTGCTTATACAACTACATATATTTCTAAGAATACTGTCTTTGTTGTTGTTAATTTGTAAACAGTATAATACAACTATGCATCTATTGGTTAATCAAATAAGATTCCTTTAAATAAAATGTGTTTTTTGCGCAGGGTTACAAGTGTCAATGTGCTTCAAAAAGGACTGAACGTTTCATGTCATTTGCCATAGTATTTTAGTATGACAAAATATAGTGTTTTAATTGCAATGTACATCAGTGTTTCCCATACATTATTTTATTTGTGGTGCAGCACCACAAATAAATATGAACCGTTGCTGAAACATTTGGGGTCTGTTCCCCCCTACCCCTCCTAGATTTAGCTAACATAGCAAAAGTTCATGGCAGAATAAAGGTGTTGATCAGCATGGTGACCAAGAGTACATGAACTTATATTCAGATTTATTTTGGTGAAGCGAATTCCAAGGTTATCTTAGTTTCATGTTTTGAAATAATGTGCCCTTACTATACCAGCAAATTAACTGAACTGTGACCTTAAAACCATGGTACATACTGAACCGCAATGATGGTGTACCTTTACACCACTAATATACTTTATGAACGGTACCCATGGTACCCACCAAAACATACAGTACTCTAATACAAATGCCATAGCTTTCCAAAGATGCGAAAGAAAATCTCAGCAGTTTTAAACAATAGGAGTGAGTGCATGCTGCTTTATAATGTAGCATCCAGACAACTGCCGCTGCTGCTTTTTAGAAGGTTGTTGGCCATACCCCTTCGCCATCAACAGCACAGATATCCCACAGCTGTTTTCCGCACATGCACCAAACACTTTTTCCTGTTTTGCACCAATTGCACAGCACTGTCAAATCCAGTGAAGATAAACGTGCCTTTCACTGGCCTCCGGAATTTAAAAAAACCAAAAAAAAAAACAACATGAATAATATTACTGACCCACAACTGGGCCACTGTTAACATAACTCAAGTGTACAAATCACCTTTGGTTTTCCTGCAACAATCTCACTTGTAAATCAACAAGACTTGGACCTGTATCCAGCATTGTGTGCCTTCCAAAACGTAAAAGCATATCATCTATACACAGCCAAATGTGAAGTATGCAGAACACATTTTTACACAAGGTGTGTTGGCAATACACTATGTAAAAGTGAGAATTCCAAGTGAGACTGAATTAATGTTTTGGTGATATACTAACAGCGCCACAATGTTACACAACAACTTAGTGAAATATTTACTTTTCCAACACCCCCGTGGGTGGAAAACTTCACACTGTCACAGTGTGTGTGTGTGTGTGTGTGTGTGTGTGTGTGTGTGTGTGTGTGTGTGTGTCTACATGAGAGTGTTGACAGTGGTGGTGGCAAGGAGGGTGTACGCTTACAGGACTTTGAGCTGATTCAGTCCAGACAGGGCTTCAGGGTGGATGAGGGACAAGTCATTCCCTGCAAGTCTCCTAGGTGAAGAAGAAAAAGGGAAGTTTGAAAGAATTGTGAGACTCTTTTGTGGTAAACAGACAAACAACTGTATACTTCTGAGGAAAAAGCTAAGAAAACTTTAAAAAAAAAGTTTATTCAGCACTTTATGAGGTTAAAATAATTCAAGCTGAAAATGGGACATGAGTGTCAAAGACATATCTGTCAAGGCTGTTGGCACATTGTCCGTCACCCATAAGAGATTAGAACTACTTTCCACATATTGCCTGTCTAAATTGCTTTCTCTGCCTCCCCCCCATCAGTATGTGTTGTTTGTTTTAGAGACTGACCCATATATATACACGTCTTAGGTAAAAGCCCAGTATGTGAATAGACCCATTCATATGCATGTTCTCTGTAACATTTGTAACTTATCCTCAGTTAACCCATAAAGGTTAGTGGGGACACCTCCCTTTCCTGTTGTAAATAGAAATTGTTCAGAAAAGTATGTGTGAATAAGCATGAAAAAAGGCTGACAAGGACAGAGTCCAAGTATACTATCAGGCCTGAGAGATTAGCGACAGATTTATCACCCAGCAATATGAGTCTGACCAGACTAAAAAACCCTGCAACAAGAGCTGCTGGGTGTGAGCCCAAGAACTAAGGCTGACTCTGTTAGAGGACCACATGCCTTTCACGTCCCAGAGGAAAGGAACAGTAAAAGTAAGATTTCCTTCCAGACATGATTGACTTTAATGCAAATTGCATTCATATTAGTTTATCTTTCCTACTTTCTTGGTATATCTCTACTTCCCAGTCAGAAGAAAAGTGTATTCTTCCAGTGGACTGATCTTTTCTTAAACTGAAAACAGTGATTGAGATAACAGTAACTCATAATAACAAAGGAAAAAATATGAGGGCAAAAGAGGAAACATTTTGTATTTAGTGTGTCTATGAAGGTTTGCAGGACGGCTAATTAAGAAAATATGAAAAGCATGAATTCAGGCAGTAAGCCTACTGGCTGTAATGGCGCAGCTGAGTGAGCCTCAACTAGTTTTTGACCAGGAGAACAGTGTGATGTAAGTGAAGGCCAACAAACAAGCAATACCTCCGCTTGCACAACTCTTCTTGGCAGTATTAATCTAATATGACAGTGGCATAGAAAGAATTTCAGAACAGTCAAAAGAAATGTACCCATCAAAAAAAACAACAACGTTTTGGAATTATACAATATTTCACCCCACCATAATCTACAGTGCATTCGGAAGGTATTTACAGCACTTCACTTGTTCCACATTTTTTTACGCTACAGCCTTATTACAAAATGTTTTTTTTAATGCAAACGTATAAAAAAACAAAATCACATTAGTATTCACAGACCTTGTTCAATACTTTGTTGATGCACATTTGGCAGCAATTACAGCCTTAAGTCTCTTTGAATACAATGCCACAATCTTGGCACACCTATCTTTGGGCAGTTTCACCTATTCCTCTTTGCGGCACCTTTAAAGCTCCATTAGATTGGATGGGAAGCGTTGGTTTTCCTCCAGGATGTCACTGTACATTGCTGCATTTAGTCTAATCAGGGAGGTGACCAAGAACCTGATGGTGACTCTGTCAGAGATACAGAATTTCTCTCTGGAGAGAGAAGAATCTTCCAGAAGGACAACCATCTCTGCAGCAAACCATCAATCAGCCCTGCATGGTAGAGTGGCCAGACGAAAGCCATTTCTTAGTAAAGAGTTTGCCAAAATGTACCTGAAAGACTCAGACCATGAGAAACTAGATTCTCTGGTCTAATGAGACAAAGCTTGAACTCTTTGGTGTGAATGCCAGGCATCATGTTTGGAGGAAACCAGGCACCAATACCATCCCTACAGTGAAGGATGGTGTTTTTCAGCGGCAGGAACTGGGAGACTAGTCAGGATAGTTGAAAAAAATGAATGCAGCAATGTACAAAGACATCCTGGATAAAAATGAACACTTCTCGTCCAACCTGATGGCGTTTGAGAGGTGCTTTTTGGAATTTTGCCTATCGTTCACAATCATTATGAAAGACATGACGATGGATGATGTATGTAATATAGTAACGGGCACATTCACAATAACATTTAATATTTACGTATTTTGATCATTTTAAACATACGCAGCGCATTAATTTAAAAAATGCATCTCGTGTTTTGGGGGGTTTTTCATCACTGATTTCTGCTCACTGCAGACTTTATGAGAGGCAACGAACATAATAAAACAATTTACTGTACAAAGTCTGCTGTCATTAGGATGCCGACTGCTAGGATGTTCATATTAGGGCTGGGCGATATGGCCTTTAATTAATATCTCAATATTTTTGGGCCATGTCACGATACACAATATATATGGCGATATTTTGCCTTAGCCTTGAATTAACACTTCATGCATATAATCACAGCAGTATGATGATTCTATGTGTCTACATCAAAACATTCTTGTTTATACTGCATTAATATATGCTAATTTTAAACTTCCATGCAGAGGGAAATCACCACTAAGTCAATTTACCAAAACTGTATTCATTAAAAAGTTATTAAGCAGTGGCACAAACATTCATGTCATTTCCAAAACAGAAAGTGCAAGATTGTCAGAGACATTTTAAAACAAGCTATTAGTGCACTTTTGTGCATGATGTCACTAAGATGATATATCAAAAAAACACTAAATTAAAGTGCACTTTTTGTACAGAACAACACTACAATAGTTAAAAACAAATAAAGTGCACTTTTGTGCATGATGTCACACAAGATATTTCAAAAACTGTCAAATAAAAATGGGCTGCATAATAGGAAGTCAAATAGTATATAGCGGGTGACTTTTCAAATGATGCTACAAATTAGCAGTGCTGCTACTTTTTGTAGCAAAGCTTTTGCCGCATAATTGTTCAACATATTCCCGCTTGAAGCCAAACGACTGCCAGACGATGCACCCCGTGCTGTTTTTCTTGAGAATTAATTATTCCTCCATTTGTTACCAGATTCGCACCTTCTTTCTCTCGTATTACCACTCGCAACGCACCCTTAGCATCACAGCTAACGTTACCCATGTAGCTACCTCTCTGCTCGGGGAGGGCGTATGACGTTGCACGCTTGACGTATGTAAGAAGGTGCGCTTGTTTATGTCTCTGTGAGAAGGAGAGACAAGAAAGAGGGAGAAACGCCTGTAGTGTAATGCCCGCAGCTAAAAGCAACTGTGTGAGAACATATACTCGGATATCACGATATAGTAATTTTCTATATCGCACAGAGACAAACCCGCGATATATCGAGTATATCGATATATCGAGTATATTGATATATTCCCATTTAGATTTAAAATGTCTCATATTCCATGCAAAAAAAACAGGGAGGAACAAGCGCTTTTCATGTCGTTTTCACCAGTTCCAGGTCCTAAATGGCTGTCAAAGCATCCCAACTTGTCGGATTATATCCTCAGCCAGCTACTGTTCAGATGGGAGGCACGATTTGTGATCTACAATAAACTTACAGGGAGCAGGGAAGCGAGGGAACAGCAGACCACTCACTGATGTAAACATAGGAACACAAGGAAGTGGTTATGTCGCTGCTATAAATGGTTTGTCTGCGTTAGCGCTTATAATAACAATATCACTAATACTTGGTTAATATTCAAGTCACAAAATGTAAATGGAGTATTGTTGGCACTTTTTGAATGGTTATTTATCGGATTTTATGGGCAAAATAGTGGAGCTCCCTTGGGTTCCGCTGTAAGCTGACTTTTATATACGTTTACTTAAGGTTTAGCATGCATTAAATAGGAGGGGGTAACAGTGTTTCTCAAATATTTTCTGTTACGACCCCCCTAGGAAGAAGAAAATACACCCACCCCACTCTTCACTGTGACTATAAATAATATAACTTGTCTATAAAATTAAAGTTAAGTATACCTCTGCATAACATTGTAAGCTTATTAACATTAAAGGAAACAACACACTGGTCATTCCTCATCTCCAACCGTAGGTTACAGTAAAGCAAAGTGCTACTTACGCTTCATTATATTCTAGTACGGCAAAATAGCATGTTCCCAGGGGTCACACGCACTGGACTTGGAGGAATGGCATACAATGTAACTAACAAATATCTTGCAAATTACTTGCTGTGGCAATACCCAATGAGAAAGGTTGAAAGAAAACCACCTTTATAAAGTTGCAGGTTACTTTCTAATGTAAAAAAAAAAGCACACTGAAAAAGATCAGGCATACTCATCATATCTGTTCAGTTTGAACATTTGGCAAGACAGAATAGAACACAGCAAAGCGTGACTAGGCACGAATGAATATTCTTTCCTGGTGTCAATTCCGGTCTGGCATGGTGCACCTTCTTTTCCCTCCCTGATCTTATTTTCTGTCAATTCTGTGAGCACTCAAGATCGCCGCTCTGGTTCACTGACATTGCAGCAGCTCTCATGAAAAGAGGCCCTCCACAAATGTTCATAGAGAAAAGCCTTGAGATTTGTCCAATACAAAGGTTGAATAAACAGGCGGAAAAATGAAGTCATGTCAATCAAGACATCATTTTCTCAAGACAATTAAGAACAGTTTAGGGACAGGCGATCACCATGTTTTATTTGGCAAGTAAATGATAATATAATTGTTTCAATATGGGTTGCAAAGGCTTCTAATTAAACTGCTGCTGTATGCGGTAACATTTCGTAATTTCTAGTTGAATTATTTGATCAAAACTATTATTAATCTAATTGCTAATTTACTGTTCATAACTGGTTACTTTTTGCTGTAATGTGGATTGTGCTACACTTGTGTTAAAGTGTATTAAGCATTTTTTCTTGAGTGGTTTTGGCTTCTTCATAAGTTTTGGGTGATACTTCAAATTTGGGTATGAAGCCATCCAATACAAAGTAGGTACATGGCCAGGACTGGCACTACGGATGTTCATACTTAAAAGGACATTTTTGATAACAACTTAAAGCAGACAAAAACAAAGGATGGTGATGTAACAGTATCAATTTATATTACAATTATTTAGCTATTCCCTTTTAATAAATAGGTCAATACTGCAACTGCAAAAAAAACTACTAGCTCTTATTTCCTGAGTTAGTAAACAAAACTATTTTGTTATTAACAAAAATATAGATTTAATCACAATAGTATCGACCATATACTGATACTGTACTTGGTATAGTTACTGTCGATATTTGTACCAATCCACCCACCCAGTTTACATTTAGGAGCTCGAGCTTAGCAGTTAGCTATGCTTTTTAGTATCCTCCTACAGTGTGTCACATAGCATGTTTAGCTATTCCTTGTACTTTAGTCTCCCAGTGATAACGATACATGTAAGAAAAGCTGTCGAACACTGATTGGTTGAACACAGTTTGGAGCATTTCTAAAACTTATTTTTCAAACTCACAAGCGCCATTATAGAACACTAGACGACTTGTTTATTTCCTATTTCTTGTGTATTTATATTTAACTAAATACTTAACAACGGAGAGAAAGAAAAACGAAAGGAACTTTCGATTTGCAGGAATTTTTGTTGGCATCTGTGTGCTAAAGAATGCTGATAAGTGGAACTATCTTGCAGTGTTTACACGCAGCCGCAGTCTTTAAACTCAATGCAGTTTATTGTTGTTTATAATTTTTTTACAAACTTCATTTCGATAAGCGAAGCTACGAGAAGTGGATGGATTCTTTTAAAACGTATTTACAGAAGAGTATGAAGCCGGACTTGAAGCAGCGACCTCAGCTGCATTCTACTCAGACTTTGTTGGATAAATGTGAAATAAAAGAGGCTGTACACGAGTGGAACGAAGGTAAATATCAAATATTAACTATTTACTTTATTACATGTTGTAAAAGTAGTCATTGACACTCCATTTATGTAATTATTAACCTTAACCCGAGTGAACAGAATGCTAATGCTAACAACCTAATGCTAAAGCTGATTTTTTTCGTGTTGTCAGCGTGAATTAAACGCTGACATTTATTATTTTTATATTGGTATTTACAACTGAAATAGATAAAAAGGAATCGCCTGACCCTCATTAATTCCTAATTTACTGAGAAGACAACTATCTGACTGTTGGATATTGCGGACAAATGCCTGACTTTTTATGAACAACTCGATATACTTTATTTTTTTAAGTCAGATTGTTTTGTATATTATTACTTTGTATTTCATTTACTTTTTAGTAAAATAACTCTGACCTAATATTGTCTGTTTATTTACATGGTATCAGTGTAGAAATATAGTAAACCACTCCTCTATACGTCATCAGCCTTTTTTGTATGAACAACCCTGAATTGTGAAATGTGGTGGAAACACAAACCACACACTTCTACTGGAACTAAAGGTTCCAGGAACCAAGAGTTCTTGAAATTTTGGTGGAAAAGGGCCTTATATCATATGACGAAATGTAAACCCTTTTAACAAAGACAATTCAGGTGGTGGGTGGAAAAGAAGAGGACTAGGACTAAACTGCTGAAAGATCCAAGAGCGCTAAAAAAGCATATCCGCTACGGCCAGAATCAGGAATCACTGGAGCTCACTTACTCGCTGGTCATTTAGCATTCTCTAGGCAGCATGATACCTGATCTCAGTTAGACTGATACTATCTCCAACTCCCTACAATACAGGGCCACAGTGAAGGGTATTCTAACATTTGGTAAACACTAACGAGAGTAGATGTTTGCTACACAAAAAACACCAAGTAATCTTCACAGGATGATTAATGGCCTCATCAAGCTTTATTTTTCGAGTACAATTTTTTCGACATCTTGTTTATTTGCTAATATTTTCACCTGGTTGTGTTCATTTAGTGCTTTGCACATTTTTAGTGTGCTTATCTTTCCCAGTAAAGGAGGACATGGAATGCCCGTACGTGTTGCAGTACCAACTCAAATAAGCAGGTCCATACCATAAAGCCCAGCCCTCATGTCAACATTGTACTGTGTCAATACATCACTAATGAAAGAAAGGAAGACATGTACTCACAACTCCTCCAGATAGGGAAAGTTCTTGAAAACATTTGCTGGAAGCTCAGTGATGTTGTTCATGCTCAGATCTCTGTGGAGAAGAAACAAAAACAAATTACAAGTAAACCTGTTTTGGGGTTAAAAAAAAAAAAGTTGCTGCTGACATTGTCTTCGGTTTTAGTGTGTCTGTCTCCATCTCCACGGAGCGAGAGGTAGCGACATGGTAACGTTAGCTGTGATGCTAACAGCTAACAGTGTGGTTTGAGTGGTAATACGAGAGAAAGAACGTGCGAATCTGGTAACAAATGGAGGAATAATTAATTCCCAAGAAAACAGCACGGGGTCCATCGTCTGACGGTGGTTTGGCTTCAAGCGGGAATATGTCTTTACATCATGTCAACATCTCCGTTCGGTGCCACACCAACTAAATGCCGAGGCAACTATTTCCACATCAACACTATATTATTTGATATGCAGCTATTTTTTATGTGATACTTATTGAAATATCTTGTGTGTCATCATGCACAAAAGTGCACTTATAGCTTGTTTTAAAATGTCTCTGACAATCTTGCACTTTCTGTTTTGGAAATGACATGAATGTTTGTGCCACTGCTTAAAGGGGAACATTATCACCAGACCTATGTAAGCGTCAATATATACCTTGATGTTGCAGAAAAAAGACCATCTATTTTTTTAACCGATTTCCGAACTCTAAATGGGTGAATTTTGGCGAATTAAACGCCTTTCTATTATTCGCTCTCGGAGCGATGACGTCACAACGTGACGTCACATCGGGAAGCAATCCGCCATTTTCTCAAACACATTACAAACACCGAGTCAAATCAGCTCTGTTATTTTCCGTTTTTACGACTGTTTTCCGTACCTTGGAGACCTCATGCCTCGTCGGTGTGTTGTCGGAGGGTGTAACAACACGAACAGGGACGAATTCAAGTTGCACCAGTGGCCCAAAGATGCGAAATTGGCAAGAAATTGGACGTTTGTTCCGCACACTTTACCGACGAAAGCTATGCTACGACATAGATGGCAAGAATGTGTGGATATCCTGCGACACTCAAAGCAGATGCATTTCCAACTGGACTGGACAGATCAGCTTTCAGGAAAAGAGAGCGGATGAGGGTATGTCTACAGAATATATTAATTGATGAAAACTGGGCTGTCTGCACTCTCAAAGTGCATGTTGTTGCCAAATGTATTTCATATGCTGTAAACCTAGTTCATAGTTGTTAGTTTCCTTTAATGCCAAACAAACACATACCAATCGTTGGTTAGAAGGCGATCGCCAAATTCGTCCTCGCTTTCTCCCGTGTCACTGGCTGTCGTGTCGTTTGTCGGTTTTGCTTGCATACGGTTTAAACCGATATGGCTCAATAGCTTCAGTTTCTTCTTCAATTTCGTTTCCGTTACCTGCCTCCACACTACAACCATCCGTTTCAATACATGCGTAATCTGTTGAATCGCTTAAGCCGCTGAAATCCGAGTCTGAATCCGAGCTAATGTCGCTATAACTTGCTGTTCTATCCGCCATGTGTGTTTGTATTGGCATCACTGTGTGACGTCACAGGAAAATGGACGGGTGTATATAACGATGGTTAAAATCAGGCACTTTGAAGCTTTTTTTTTAGGGATATTGCGTGATGGGTAAAATTTTGAAAAAAACTTCGAAAAATAAAATAAGCCACTGGGAACTGATTTTTAATGGTTTTAACCCTTCTGAAATTGTGATAATGTTCCCCTTTAATAACTGTTTAATAAATACAGTTTTGCTAAATTTACTTAGTTGTGATTTCCCTCTCTGCATGAAAGTTTAAAATGAGCATATATTAATGCAGTATGAACAAGAATGTTTTAATGTAGACACATAGAATCATCATACTGCTGTGATTATATGTATCAAGTGTTCAAGGCTAAGGCAAAATATCGAGATATATATCGTGTATCGCGATATGGCCTAAAAATATCGAGATATTAAAAAAAGGTCATATCGCCTAGCCCTAGTTGACTGGAAACATTTCAAATGTGCTTCATTATTAAATTAAATCTCCACTCGGTGTGGTTAATGTCTTTAATTTGTCATTAAATAAAAGCATCACACACACACACTCACAGCTCATTAATGTGGAATAAATGACACGCCACTAATAGTTCAAGCCACATACATCTTTCCCTATCAAATGGTGCAAACTGAATGTGTATCCTCATTGAATGACAACGTGTACTCGACCTAGGACCAACTGCACTGAGTGACGAAACAAACACGCTCACTATCGCGCTTATTGCAACCACAGACAGCAAAACACTTGTATTCTAACTTTTAAACACTTACTTTAGTTATCTGCTGTACTGAGAAAATGCCTGTGTTGTTGGCTGCCGTAGCAGAACTGCTGTGTCTAAACTGGCGTGTGACGTCACGATTTACCTTTTTACTCTAACTTTAAGACATGAATACAAAATAATCGGCTCTGTTGGCCACTTACTTAATAAAAATACGAGACAAATTGCGTCCCTTGACAGCTCAATACAGAATGAGTACTTTTGTTTCTAAAGACGGGACGATTCAGTTTGTCAAGTTTGACAGTTGCAGTCAAAATCCATCGCACTCGCACTCAATTGCTTATTCATGAGGGACATTATTTCACGTAAGAGGTACATCATTTAATGAATGCAAAAAACATCAATATTCAATAGGGTTTTTGATTGATTTAAACTTGTATTAGTAGATTGCACAGTTCAGTACATATTCCGTACAATTGACCACTAAATGGTAACACCCGAATACGTTTTTAAACTTGTTTAAGACGGGGTCCACGTAACCAATTCATGGTAGGGCTAGTCACCTGGGCTGTTTATACAGTACACCCCACACAACAGCACGGCCGCTAAGGGCTACATGCAGTCACAAATTCTGATGGGGGTAGCTAGTCACATGGGGTAACTGGACACCCCGGCGTGACACAGAAGGTCTAGTGACCTCTGACTCCCACGACTGCGGCACACCACGGACATGACACCCTTACTAGTATAAAGAGTAGGCTGATAGGAAGAAAAATAAATAAATACCAGTAGCTATATTTCAAATTAAATAAGATGCTCACTAGCTATTATTTATGAGTTCCTTTAACAAGTGTAACTAATAAAAACAATTATTAAATCCAGATCCCATGAAGTACCCAAAACTTTAAATTACGGTTTGACCGATTTTCTGCCAGGGTGATTATCGGCGCCGATATTAGAAATTTTGACATGGTTTTGAATTCTGTATTTAAATAACACTTTACTATACCTGAAATAATACCCAAAGCGCTTTGCAATATACATCACATTCACACACTGATGGCGGAAGCTGCCATGTAAGGCGCCAACCACGACTCATCAGAAGCAAGGGTGAAGTGTCTTGCCCAAGGACACAACAGCCGTCCCAAGAGAAGTATACATCGTCAATGGCCTTTTTTTCCAGTCTTTATCGGCTTTATTTTATATTACATACAATTGAGCAAAAGTCAACAGTACACAATACCTAAACAAAATCAAAATGTATGTACTCATTGAAATAATTTTTGCCCTCACAGTCCTTCTGTGTCCTGATATTTTTTCTTTGAATGTGTAAACATTACCAAAAACTATTTTAAAAAGTATTTTAAGAAACTATCCATCCATCCATCCATCCATCCATTTTCTACCGCTTGTCCCTTTCGGGATCGCGGGGGGTGCTGGAGCCTATCTCAGGTGCATTTGGGCGGAAGGCGGTGTACACCCTGGACAAGTCGCCACCATTTTAAGAAACTAAAAATATGAATCTAATCATTCTAGTATTGATCATATACTGATATTACTCTTGGCATTGACAACACCAATTTATAGATCGAACCGCCCTCCTATGTGTTGTGGACTGACTGCAAAAATGCGGACACACCAACAGTTGTTTGTATATCATCCTCTCTCTAACTCTTATAACTACCGGTACACTATAAATATATTTCCTGTTAGTAACTGCTTACTTACCTGCAACATAGTTCCATCTACACTTCTAAGATTACTAAGCATTTATTTATTATTTTGTTTTTAGCTAACTTAGCGTCTAGCTTAGCTATTAGCATGCTTGCTCGTGCTTGCTCTCAATCTGTAAAATGTTTAGCCTTGTCCTAATACTTGATAATGTTACCTAAGATATTAAGAAACTTAGTTTCCATCCATCCATTTTCTAACGCTTGTCCCTTTCGGGGTCTTGCTGTAATAAGGGCGATCATTATTAACTTAGGAGAGCAGCGCTATACTATGTATGGAGATAGACAATTAGCTGCTAGCTTATCAGACAGGGGATTAAAATGAATACAATATTAGTGGGAGGGAATCGGCGTTGAAAGTTATTAATCGACAAAGGCGATCACCTACTTTTTCAATATAATAAGCCAATACTGATCAGTGGCTGATCGATGGACACATCGCTCGAAAAAACTAACTGATAGGGTACTTGATCACTAAAATAATCGATAGCTGCAGGCCTATAACTAATTAACTTATCGTATAACCTGTCTTTATCACATGAATGTACGTGTATAAGCAAGTGAGAGGCCATGTTTTTTACTTGATAGGTTATTCTTATTCTATTTATTACAATATAGTCACCAGTCAACTATGGTTGCAGGACCTCCATAAGCAGCAGAATGACCATGAGAGTGGTCTTTAAAGCAGAAGAAAACAATGAGCAGTTTAATATTTAAAAAATAGATATTTTAAACACAAGAACATGGTCCTCAACATGATGTGTATGTATGCACATGCACCAGCATTTCTAAACAAGAAATAGCTATTTTTTTATTCAAACAAAACATTGGCAACACAAAAATAATAAAGCAAACAATACTGTGCCATCTATTTTTTTTTCATTTGTTTTTCACAATGTGTTTTAGGATTCACTTCACTTCAGCCCCAGGGATCTTCACTGTTCAATCCAGCTTCAAGATAAGCATGTAGCAACATGAAAAATATGCACACAAGACTTGATTTGCTTCTACACAAAAGCTAATATCACAACACATGTTAATGGGAAATTGCTGATGAAAGGATTTTTTCCAGAAAAATCTAAGAAAGGAACGGACAAAACAATTTACAAGCATGTCACATTAAAAGAAACAAAGGGCAAAATGAGGCAGAACCTGCTTCAAAGTAAGCCTTCAGACATGACAAACAGTATAAAGACTGAAAAAACATCCTGGATTTATAAATGAAGCAGCACCCTGCACCCTTCTATCCTTTTCAAATTGGTAATCTTGAATTTCATTGCCAGATCTCTCTAGGACCTTGTGTGTGGGCCCCTGAACTCCACCAAGGATCATATTGCCCTCCTCTGCAGTCCCAACTACACTTGCACACACACGATGGCATTACACACTGTGTCCATAACACAATACTCATCATTCCTGTTAGCTTATGTTCCATCTACATGTATCCAGTTATCCATTTACTTATATACTGTGGAGCTGCAACAACAACCTGCAAACTTATGATTTTGTCATACTCTGGAACTCCATCGGTTTTGTGGCTCTGCCAACATTGGTAGTCCACTAGACAGGCTCCGAAATATTAACTGCAAATGTTCTCAATCATATGCAGGGTAGAATGCGAGAGTATGGGAGGCCTGCAAGACTATATCACACTTTGTCCCTCCCTTAGTTTCTGGCTGCTTTACTCATCTAGGTCCATGGTCTGTCCTGCCTTAGACAGATTGAAGAGGACACTTAAAATGCAGCTGTGATGAATGATGACAATTCTAAATGGTTGCATAAGCTCACATTGCTAAATATCAATCCCATGTGCTGTTTGGATTTATTAAAGTTGGGGATGAGTAACACAAGTAACAGACCTGCTTATAAAAAAGGACCAACAGAATACAGTTGGCCATGTCACATGTTTCTGGCATCAAACTACAATTACCTTGAATTCAAGTATCATAGTATTACCTCATTCTAAACAGGCAGTGACAAACTGCAAAACTCCTGACTCACAGTAAGGTGAAAATTCCAAGTTAAAATAATAATTAATGGGTGGTGGTTGTGTTGAATGTAGCTGGCGTATTTCCGTCAAACATTTGCCAACAAAAGCAAGCACTGCAGCTTTACTCAGACAATTATATTTGGGATATTTAACTCAGAAGGTACAAAGAACTAGAAGAGAAACAATTCGTTTTAACAATGATTTGATTCGATATTTGTGGTTCAGGACAGTTTTTTTTTAGAACGATACGATATGAAACGATTCAGTGAGTTGAAATCGATTCAGTAACTTTTTAGCAAAACAAATCAAGCAGTGTGACTGTGAAAAATATAGTGGATACTTGACGCTGCAGGTGAAGTTTCCTATATTATTGTTGTTTATTGTAAGGGAATTGTGTATATATGAATTATGGATACAAACAAGCAAGTTAACAACAATCAATGGCCAATGCATTCACATTCTTATTTGAATAAAGTGCAACCAACATGAAATAAGAGGAAAAATGTTCCGCTTTCATTTTCAACACTTAAGCAATTTTCAATAAAAGTACAGTAACCAACCTTTTAAGAGTAGATTTACCCGACCCAGCTATATATGTTCTCCACCATCGCGTTGCTGACGACGGACAGCGTCCCAGGTGTGTGGAAGCATGTATGCTCCCTCTTCCCTGTTGATAGCGTTGGTCCCTCGCTTCCTAATTTCCACAGCCTCCTTAATACATGTCTTCTATTAATTAACTTTTCATCAAATTACTTTTCCTTGTGTTCCAGGAGTCAGTGCATCGCGGTAATTTGCTCCGCTATCACTTCCATTGTGTCGGCTGCATCTTCTGTGGTTAAAAAAAAGCTGTGTTTTGTGGCTTTTGCGATCGTGCTGTAACTGAAAGTTATGATATTGAAATGCCCGGCAATGGAGAAGAGACACAGTCGGAGATACACTCTCAGACGCTTTCTTAACAAGCAGTAACAAATTCAGGGAGTCAAAACACGTTTAAACACTGAACAAACATTCACCAAAACTCTCGCGGGACTCTGTTCACTAGTCTGCTATTCTCACACACAAAACAGCACCACTTCTTAAAGGCACACAGACACACATCACAGATATTACACTATTGTCTTGCGTTTGTTATAACCTTTCTCGACCACTGTAGATTCTCGCCATTTTTTTGGGATGACGCCACAGACCAAAAAATAGACGTAACGTTTAAAATCTTTATTACGAGTGCTAAACTTCATATAAAGTAGGCCGTTCTCAAATCCAATGTTTCCCTTTTCTAGTATCAATAAAATCTAACGATTCCCTCTTAGAACGATCTTGGATCGAAACCTCTCTTGGAAGCCAAATTTGCCGAGCACAGATCGATTTACTTGAAATTTAGTAATATAAATTCTAATGGCCACCAGAGCACCAGTCTAATCGTGTAATATCACCATCTTGTTTACGTACGCAGTACCAATGGGGTATATAGCTATTGGATGATACCCTTGTGGGTACCATCTGATGGCTACCGCCCTTTTTGATAACCTTTCGAGTAGAGCTGAAACGATTCCTCGAGTAACTCGAGTAATTCGATTTCAAAATATATTCGAGGAATTTCCGCTGCGTCGAGGCGTCGTTAAGTTATTTATTTATTTATTTATTTTTTATACGGCATTTTGCCTCGTTTAGTAGTCAAAGCTCATGTTTCGGCCTCTTGTCCACAGCAGACGCATACTTTTGTCTTTAAAAACGCAGACTTTTACAAAGACTGTCCAAAGTGTAGAGATCCAAAACGCTCCGTTTAATGTGTGTGTACACGACACAAACGGAGACTTGTGAAAACGTCACGGTTGTGCGCTGTCATTTCCAAACTCAACAACACTGGCTTTAAACACACTATACGATGACTTACTGTATGTTTGAACGTAAACATGCTGCTCTTTTCACTCAACGTTAATAAAAAAAGACATCAAAATGGGCTTTGCGACACTCCCGCCGGCGCTAATGACAGTCAGCTGTTTTGGATACGATCGCTGTCAAACCTCTCCACCTGATGGGACAACTTTGACAAGCAAGACTTTTTGCTATGTGTTATAAGAAAGATGCAACATTATTTTATGATTTTAGTTAGGGGTGTAACGGTACGTGTATTTGTATTGAACCGTTTCAGTACGGGGGTTCCGGTTCGGTTCGGAGGTGTACCGAACCGGAACCCCAGCACAGTACTCTTCTTATTGTGCATTGTGAGGCTCTGTAGTTTTAACGGTGAAGGGTTTATTTATGGATCTAAACCTCACTGAAGGAGGTTGTGACTGTCAAGTGTAGTTTTGGACACACGGACATATTAAGTAGCGTAACGCACGTTGTGTAAACAATGCACACCGAGGCACAACACACGGCATACTAGCAGCTAACAGGCTACGATACACTGACCATACGTCCTCTTTTCACCGGACATGTACTCTTTTGCGGAGCTGTCAGGGCGGAGTTTCTTAAATACCTCAAATGTCCGGCATTTTGAGTTAGGGTTGCGTGTATTTTCAATGTACGTTCAGGGTTAAGAAGGGGTTAAAAACAAAACAAATTGTGCGCGCAGCAGCATTCGTGAGGGAAGGGCAGAGACAGAGAGAGCGAGAGAGTTATGACAAACGCGCATGCGTCGCCAGGCTCTGCTTTTTATCCATAAATTTATTAGATAACATTTTTTATTATCTATAGCAGGTGTGTCAAAAGTGTGCCCTGGAGGCCATTTGCGGCCCACAGCTAATGTTTTAAAGGCCCACGGCAATACTATTAAAATAAACAAAAACATAACAAAAGTAAAATAAAAAAAGCTTAAAGGTTAAATGCAATTTAGAAAAAGTTGCAATGTTGACTAATAAAACAAAGCTGTTTTTTTTTTCTTTCAAACTGTCATTGCTCAAAACATAATATTGAAACAAAATCAATGTTATTATGAATTATTGACCTATCCATGGTTCTGATTACTTCACTTCAAATATTCCACTAAGAAAAATAATTTTGGTGGAAGATTTTGCAAATTTGGTAATTAAATAACCCAAAAATGTATATTTTGTTGTTTTCTTACTGTACCGAAAATGAACCGAACCGTGACCTCTAAACCTCAGAACCGAAATTTTTGTGTACCGTTACACCCCTAATTTTAGTCCTTGTTTAACGCCAAATCTTGAAGTTTACTTAGGTGTCTTGCTTCCATGAGCCGGGCGCGACCCTGCTCGCGTGTAAAAAGCGACCAAGCAACTAAAAAAAACAATGTAGTGTCCTCCTTGTAGTGTGTACTGATGTTAAAGACAATGTACACTACATTACACATGTACTATATCACTATATCCATGATTAAATGCTTTATAATTCCATGAGAGTTTTGCAGCGGCACACATACTTCCGTGTGCTTTATATAGGCACTTAAACATGCAAAATGGTTTCCTTGGTTCGTTAGTGCGTGCTGATTTTATAAATAATGTACACTTCACTGCACATGTAATACATCACCATGTTGCTGAACATGTTGTAATTCTATAAGTGTTGGGTTTCAGCAGCAAAGGCGTGCAATCGCTCTTTAATAATGTTCCCAGGATTCTGTGTACGTACAGGCAGGTTTTAAAGATAATGTACATGTCATTGTACATATAAAGTATATCAAAATAAACACAATAAGAGGTGTAATGCTGCACCAAGTCAGCTATTGCTGCTTTTTTCAGGCTTCTGACTGCACAAAATGTGCATGATAGCAGGCGTATGTGTTTGTGTGTAGACATAGACAGTTTTGAAACTACACTTGTGTGGATGGAGATCGTTTTAACCTCAAATATGTGTTTTTGAAACTCTCCGTGTTCGTGTGGACATGGCCTTAAAGGCACTACCTAATCCACTTTTTATGATTGATATACCGGTAATGAAAACTGTTCTTATTGTTTTATTTTTGATACTAATAATATAGTTTTATTTGAACTTTCTCAGGGAATATTAATTTTGAACTAATTGTATGTATATATATATATATATATATATATATATATATATATATATATATATACATATATATATTTGTAAACAATGGCATAACATACATATACACACAGGGTCCATTGCCAGGGTTAATGTGGTCAACATATATAAAATAGAAACTAAATAAGATAAGGCTCAGAATTAGGGCAGGGCGATATGGCCTTTTTTTAATATCTCAATATTTTAAGCCCATATCGCGATACACAATATATATCTCGATATTTCGCCTTAGCCTTGAATGAACACTTGATACATATAATCACAGCAGTATGATGATTCTATGTGTCTACATTAAAACATTCTTGTTCATACTGCATTAATATATCCATCCGTCCATCCATTTTCTGCCGCTTATTCCCTTCGGGGTCACGGGGGGCGCTGGAGCCTATCTCAGCTACAATCGGGCGGAAGGCGGGGTACACCCTGGACAGGTGGCCACCTCATCGCAGGGCCAACACAGATAGACAGACAACATTCACACTCACATTCACACACTAGGGCCAATTTAGTGTTGCCAATCAACCTATCCCCAGGTGCATGTCTATGCTCATTTTAAACTTTCATGCAGAGAGGGAAATCACAACTAAGTCAATTTAGCAAAACTGTATTTATTAAACAGTTATAAAGCAGTGGCACAAACATTCATGTAATTTCCAAAACAGAAAGTGCAAGATTGTCAGAGACATTTTAAAACAAGCTATAAGTCCACTTTTGTGCATGATGACACACAAGATATTTCAATAAGTGTCACATAAAAATGAGCTGCATATCAAATAGTATATGTCCTACGGTGTTGATGTGGAAATAGTTGCTTCGGCATTTAGTTGGTGTGGCACCGAACGGAGATGTTGACATGTAAAGACATAGTACCGCTTGAAGCCAAAGCACCGTCAGACGATGGACCCTGTGCTGTTTTTCTTGGGAATTAATTATTCCTCCATTTGTTACCAGATTCGCACCTTCTTTCTCTCGCATTACCACTCAAACCACACCATTAGCTGTTAGCATCACAGCTAACGTTACCATGTCGCTACCTGTCTGGTCCGCGGGAGCGTGTGACGTTGCACGCGTGACACTTTGTGATGTATGTAAGAAGGTGCGCTTGTTTTAAGTCTCTGTGAGAATGAGAGACAGGAAAGAGTGAGAAATGCACGCAGTTTAATGCCCAGCAGCTAAAAGCAACTGCGTGAGAACGTATACTCGAATATCACGATATAGAGGGCTGGGCGATATATCGATAAACTCGATATATCGCGGGTTTGTCTCTGTGCGATATAGAAAATGACTATATCGTGATATTCCATTATATGTTCTCACACAGTTGCTTTTAGCTGCGGGGCATTACACTGCATGCGTTTCTCACTCTTTAAACTTCATTTATGCGGTCACACCACACAGCACATCGGGCTGTGAGCGCACCTGTTTTTATTAGCACACACAAATTGGAACAATCAACCACGGACGCATTTCAGCTGTATGTGTCAGCCTTCAATAATGAAAACAGGCGTTTAGGAAATAAAAGACAATTAGGCCAAACGCAATAATAGAGGGCACATCTTAACATGTATAATTAAACCTTAATTAAGCAAAAATATTGCTCCGGCCTGGCTGCAACAAATAATAATATCAATCCATTTAATAAAGTCAAAATACAAATAAGGCAACAAGAGCAGTATCCCACACTTCTCTTTTGTAAAGTAAATTTGTACAGCCGATATAAGCATCTACATCAACAATATGATTTGCCTAAGAAGCTGGACAGGACAAAAAATAAATAAATAAAAAAAATGATTTTTTTTCGATTAATCAATAGGAATATTCGATAGGTTGATTGGCAACACTAAAGTGGCCCTAGTGTGTGAATGTGAGTGTGAATGTTGTCTGTCTATCTGTGCTGGCCCTGTGATGAGGTGGCGACTTGTCCAGGGTGTACACCGCCTTCCGCCCGATTGTAGCTGAGATAGGCTCCAGCACCCCCCGCCACTCCACCCCGAAAGGGATAAGTGGTAGAAAATGGTTGAACTCAACAATGTTGATACTGCCACTTAAACAGACTAAACTACGAAGTTAAAACCAGCAAGAACAATCCATACACCCACAACACATCTCATCTGCTTGTGTTGTTGTTAACGACATCCTCGATGTTACATTAATCTACAAACAGTGGTCACAACTTGAGGCTCGCTCTTTGTTTTGGGTTTTTTTTTTTTTTTTTTTACAGCCTCAAGTTGCCTCTCAAGTTGAGAACCAACCGCACACTTTCCCCCTTCACAATAATAGCGCGGTGCGCCACATCCTGTCTGACTGCGCTAACAAAATAAAGGTTTCAAAAAAGTACCTTACACACACAAAATGTACTTAAACCACTTATTGATACATTTACACAATTATTATGCTTTGACCAAAAATAATGGTCAGAATTGTCCACGGATGTATTGCACCAATAAATGTGAAAATATTTGCATTTAATCAACAAACATTTTATTTATTAAATTGTATTTGTTTTTTAAATGTATTGTTATTGCTATTGCTATTATTATACTTGTTGTGGTTTATCGTTACTAATCTATATCAAGGTTTTTTGTTAACTATATTTAAAGTTGAGTTTTAATAGTACACTAGATGCTCATGTTTTCAGATTAATTAATAATTGTGTAAATAATCATGATTACAATATCAATCAAACATATTCTTGATAATTATTTTAACCATAATCGACCAGCTTTACGATAAAGTAGTGAATTTAAAAGTACATGGGGTCAGTTTTTTTGTTTTTTTACTTTTAATAGTGGAATTGTATAAGTATCAATTCATTCATATCTGTATAGACAACTGAAATTCTGGTATTGTGACCACCCTAGTTTTTACCTTGTTCACACTTGGAGAAGACTGTACTGAGATAGAAGCTTTTAAGCTTCCTTTTGACACTTGTGAAGGCACAGGAGTTGACAGAACTCTAGTAAATTACATACTTTCAAAAGGTGTGTTTGCCTAACATAGCGTTATTTCTCTCATCTGCCTCTCTGTGACAGTGCTGTCTCCATTACAAAACCCAATACACAAAATCCTGTGGGCTATCAAAAAGGTGTACAACCAACACTGAACATTTTTAAACATACATCTTTCCGCAAAAAGATCCTCCAGCACATACATGCAATTGTGTGTGCGCGCTGACTAACCACGGAGGCCCGTTGCTCAAACCTCAATCGAGGAATTCAATGACACCATCGATAGAAATCTCAACTCAATTCTCCTCACAGACATGGCACAAGAGGAAATAGGTAAAACCGTGAAGTATTGCAAATCCAAGACTTCAATTGATTGTAATGGAAGCGATAAAAAAAGGTTATTGAAAAGAGCTTAGAACCATAAATGTATATCAGTAACCTATTATTTTAAAAAGGCAATTTTTCAAACAAAATGAAAATATTCAAAGTTGTACAGATTCATAAGACTGAAGAAAAACATCAATTTACAATTATAGACCAGTTTCTTTATATCCACAATTTTCTAAAATTATTTAAAAACTGTTTAATAACATATTGAAAAATTCATAAACAAATATAGAACACTCGCAGAGAACCAATATAAACACAGAGCTAATATTTCAACATTGATGGCTTTAATGGAAATAACAGAAGAGATTACCAATGCAACAGGTAGTAAACATGCATGGATCTAACTACAGCATTTGACACAATTAATCACAATATTGTAATAAAAAAATTGGAACGGTATGGCATCAGAGGGTTGGTCTGAAATGGGTAAGGAGCTACTTAACCAATAGAAAGCAGTACATGAAGCCACACGTTTATTAAGCTAACTAAATATATCCTATGGCGTAACACAGGTATCAATACTGAGACCAAATTTTTTCAATCAATCAATCAAAGTTTAGTTATATAGCCCTTAATCACAAATGTCTCAAAGGGCTGTACAAGCCACAGGGACACCCTCGGCTCAGATCCCATATCAGCGCAAGAAAAAACTAAACCCTATGGGAACAACGTGGAACTCCTCCTGCTCTCTTGTCATGTTTGCTGCAGGCGTAGTTATTCCTCGCCCTTCAGTGATAATGGCACTTGGAAGACATGTAGTTAATTTGCCAGGTCAGGATTAGTATCTTAGAAGCAGTTTTGCACTGTGTATGGACATATTTTAGCCCTGCTCGGTAGCCACCTTTATCAGGATGCTAGTATATAACATTGTTTTGACGAAGCGTGTGTTGCCACGCAGCTAAAATGTGTCAACATGCCTTATTTAAGATAAAGTGATTAAATTAAAATATCTATTGTAGGCAAAATGTATATTGTTTCTATCACATGGTTTCTATTCATGCCCACTTCAAGTTGCATTATGGGCTGATTATGTACAGTGCTGAATTCTAAAAAGGTAACAGACCATGAAATCAGGAAAATAGAATGTCGGTCTCGTTCAAGTTGGGAGAAAAATACAGACTTTTACAAACATCTAATAAACACGATCACTTCCAACACTTATGCACAATAGATGTGTTATGGCCTTTTGTTGTACAGTTAAAAAACGTATAAATACTGTCTCATCTCAACAGCCACATTAGTGCAGTTAAAAAGTATGAAGTGACTTGCTTGCTTCTGTAGAAAAGTGACAGCAAAACTTAAAAATAAAATATTTAGATATGGCAAAAAAAATTAGGCTCAACAGAATAAATGATGACTAAACACCCAAGCGCTTTGTCCCTAACATATGAGCTAATGATTGTTGGGGGCATTAGCCCAGAGAGAGAGAGAGCTATTGCAGCTGCAATATGTCTCACTAATCCTTCACAATCCCCAAACCCCAACACACCGAATACAAAAGGCAGAGGGAGTGGGAGAGGACAACTAAAGTTCAAGACACAGAGAACAAACAAGGCAAGACAGTGAATGGAAGACAACCTTTTACGGAGCAAAAAAAGTTCCAACTGCATATTTCAGTAGTTTAAGTGTTAAACCTAGCAAAGTGTGATGACATTGTTTTGAGTAGGCACACAAGTAGTTCACATAATTATGAAAATAACATTAAAAAAAATAATAATAATAACCGGCGTGCTTGCAAAGGTGGTGATATCATGTGAAAACCCTACATCTTGTTATGATTACAACCTGAGGAAATACACACTTGGTATTTTTATACGCTTTGCAAAAGTCCTTCACTACAGAAAATGTGCCCTGTATAATGCCGTGCCTTGATTGACTAGTATATAAATTCACTTCCTTTGTTTAGTTTTCTTACAAAAAAAATCCTAACAATAGGGACCTCAACTATAGCCCAGTATTAATTGTGGTGTAGAGCAGTGGTCCCCAACCACCAGGCCGCGGCCCGGAACCGGTCCGTCGATCGATTGGTACCGGGCCGCACAAGAAATAAAAAAAATAAATAAATAAAAAATAAATACAAATACAAATATTTTTTATTAATTAAATCAACATAAAAAAAACAAGATACACTTACAATTAGTGCACCAACCCAAAAAACCTTCCACCCCCATTTACACTCATTCACACTCATTCGCACAAAAGGGTTGTTTCTTTCTGTTATTAATATTTCTGGTTCCTACATTATATATCAATATAGATCAATACAGTCTGCAGGGATACAGTCCATAAGCACACATGATTGTATTTCTTTATGACAAAAAAAAATAAAAATAAATTTTTTTTTTTAAATACCATACCCCCCATTGCCCCCCCTCGGTTCGTGGGACAATTTTTCAAGCGTTGACCGGTCCGCAGCTACAAAAAGGTTGGGGACCACTGGTGTAGAGGGACAAATGTTGCATTTCAGCCTACAACATAGGATGCTGCAAATACAATGACTGGTCACAATTTAAGAAGTTCCAATTACTTAAAATCCAGCTTTTACAACAATAATGCTCAGTTTTGATTGGCATTGGTCATAATGGTTAAACAAAATTTATGGTTGCGTTTGTCAAGATGCATTCAAAATCTTTTTTTTAAATTTTTATTTACACGCTCAAAAGAAGGCCAGCTTTAAAAAGCAGTTTTGTTGATGTAATGCAAGTTGATATATTTTGCAAATAACTTTACATTAACAGGAACACAATCACACAGCTTCAGACAGCTTGATCGCAAAGCAATGTACTCAGCCTGTGTGTGTGTGTGTGTGTGTGTGTGTGTGTGTGTGTGTGTGGCTGACAAGAGATGTTGCTGCTGCAAAGGTTTTCCAGTGAAACTGCTGTGTTGCTACAAGTTATAATAAAGTCTGCATGTTACAAGACAAAAGGCCTTGTTCACACTGAAGGCCAAATCCAATTTTTTGCCCATATGCGACGTGTATCGGATTTTTTCATGTTAGTGTGACCAGTGCAATTCCGAATTTTTCATAGGCCTCTTTCGCATGTGGAAATAAATCTGATATTTAAGTGATGCGCCCTTAACGTGAACGCTCCCGCTCCCAGGTCGCATTCATCCGACCAGAACGTCTTCAAAAAGCAATAAGCGTCATAATTATTCTCCAAAATAGACGGTTACAGAATAAATAGTTGACAACGCAGCAGAAAACAGGTGAAAATAATTTAGGAACTCGTATGAAAGTTCCGCCACTCCTGTTTCAGACTGCTCACCTTCAGACACGCTCTTCAAGTAAACATCAAAACAAAATATCCCGTAAAACTTGTATTACCAAAATATTTGTCCTCATCCTTCTTATTATTCCACGCGAAATTAGTCTACTAAAAAATGTTTGACTTTGATAGCACAATATCCTTGGAATTGCCACAAATGCGCTTGTACCGAGACCGACTAAATTTGAAACGGTGTTTACTTCTGTCCTGTGAACACTGTAGTGCGTGCAATATGAATCAGTCTATAGAACTGAACATTATTGTCTCAGGAAAAGCATTTTGTTGTATAAAGCTCTTCTATTGTGTCTCATTACACAACAGCCACCACAATGTTGAAGCTATTTGGTTTAAGTATTAGGCAAGCAGAAAAGCAACCAGACAGATTCCTGACACAGGCATGGCAATTAAGTCTTCTCAAAGCAGGTACGAAGGAGGTTACATAAGTTGAAGATTAACCCTTGAAGTTGAGAAACAAACTGACAAAGCTCTTTTGCATTGCAATCATAAATCGTATCTATGGTGTTGTGTAAAAATCAGTGTGAACCGTGATGCCATTTTGCTGCACTTTTTTTTCTTTTTTTTTTACAATTGAGGTTTATTATGCATCTATCAAGTTGTGGTCAATAAAGTTGGAAAAGAGCCTGATGGCAAGCATGTAAGAATGACAAACATGGCATCTCAATTGCATATACCAATGTACAGTAACACCTTCAAACATGGGTAATATTCATACAGCACTGGCTCACAAAACCTAGTTGACAAAGATCTTTTTTTAAATAAAGTATACAGTAAAATAAAAACTCACTCCCAAAGAAAACATAAAAATCAAATAAAGTACCTGCAAAATTAATAAAAATGTATTTCCACAAAGTCAACACTTCTCTTTACAAAAATAATGTGATTATCACTTAAAGAGGAACAGCAGTTTGTTTTGGAAGTTTGCCTATCTTTCCCAATTCCTAAGTGAAACAAGAACACAAATGTTTTTCTCTTTTTATGCTTTCTAATTTGTACTCCACCGCTTACAATGTAGCTAATGACATTAATCTATTGCACCTATAATCCGCCGAGAAAACAAATTTCCAAAAAAGGCCAACAATACTCCATTTACAAGCTGTGACCTGAATGATAACCAAGTATTAGCGACATTGTTATTATATGAGCAAACGCCAATGAACTACTTTAAGTAACACGCCGCATTGATAATCAAGAGGTAATTAATTTATGCAGCTTTATACATACTAAAATACTGCTGCTGCATTGCCTCAGAAATTGATAAAAGTTTGCGCTGGATCATAAATCATGCCTCTCACCTGTATAATATAAGGTAGTGGCCATACACCTAGAAGTTGGTCAACTTTGACATTCAATTTAGCCCCGAATACATTGCGAGGTTTGACACGGAAAAAATGCTCATTTGTGTCGCTTTTTTTTCTTAAACCTCAGGATTATGCTGAATTCATCATCTAAACCAGGGGTGGACAAACTATGGCCCGTGGGCCACATCTGGTCAGTTGATCTTTCTGATCCGGCCAGCCAAAAAATAAAACAGAATTGAGCAAATTGTGTAATTAAGACCACATTAATTGTCCTGTAATATCAAGTCATTTCACAAAGTGGCGCAATACGGCAGCAGTACGCTTGATTGATTGCACAGCTCAGATACACTTTTTAACTGCTACTGACAGCAGAACCAATTTTGCAACAATGAGTGGGTTAAAGAAAGGAAAAGTTGACAGCTAATGCCAGGTGTTTAATGAGGAATGGACAACTAAATACTTTTTCACTGAAGTCCAATCAAATGCTGTATGTCTTATTTGCCAAGAAACTGTCTTGGATATGAAGGAATACAACCTAAGTCGTCATTTCACCACTAGGCACGCTAATTATGCAAACAACTAGTCAATGCAAGAACGGGCCGCTACCATCCAAGAATCAAGCACAAAGGCAAGTTATCTACTGTTATTCAAATTAGCCAACACTAGTAAGAGTTTCTAAAAGAGTGCTAGGTGGAGACAGCAGGTCTTTTGTGTCTTGAGAGCAAGAGTAAATATGAAAAAAATGTGCTTATCACGCAGAACAGTGAGTCGCCGGATGGAACTAACTGACGAAGTCTTAGCTAGCAAACTAAACAGAAAAACCGAGTCATTTACATTATATTCCTTGGCACCGGTTGAAAGTAATGGCATTCGGGACACCGCTCAGCTTTTCATTTTCATCAGAGGGATTAATGACAATTTAGAGATAACGGAGGAGTTTTTGGCTATGGAATCCCTAAAAGGAAAAACGCAAGGGGACTTATTCAACCGCGTGGCGGGAGTCATCATGAGGCACAAACTGCCTTGGAGTAAGCTAGCTAATGTTACCACAGATGGGTCGCAAATCTGACAGGAAAAAACATTGTGTTACTTAAAAGAATCCAGGAGAGGGTGAAAGAGGAGAACCCCCAGCAGGAGTGCATAATCCACCAGGAGGTACTGTGCAAAACCATATTGCAGCTTGACCACACAGTGAAGTCAGTTATAAAGTTTGTTAACTTTATTCGGGCAAGGGCACTTCATCGTCATCTTATTAAAATTTTTGAAGAGACGGACGCCGACCACCAGGACTTGCTTTACCATTCCAATGTCCACTGGTTACGTTTGGGTAAAGTATATCAATGTGTAAGGGAGCTAAAAAAGGAGGTTATTTCATTTTAGGAGCAACTTGAAAAAGATGACACTTTCCCTGAGCTGAGTGACACCAATTGGCTTTATAATTTAGTTTTTGCTGTGGACATACAGGCACACTTGAATGAGCTGAATGTGAAGCTACAAGGCAAAAAGACCAGTTTGTACATGAAACGTACACAAATGTCAGAGCCTTCAAACCCAAGCTAACTTTATTTTCAAAACAAATTTTAAACAAGTCTTTCACATATTTTCTCACACTGGCTCCACTGAAAGAGGCACCACATGTGAAAAAATACAAGTCACTGGATGACCTTCATGGAGAATTCTGCAGTCACTTCATTGATTTTGGAAAAATTGACAAGTCACTCAAACGGGTGTCCTGTCCCTTCACACAAGATCCTCAAACGGTGCCAGAGGAGATGCAGTTGGAACTGATTGATCTCCAGTGTGGCCCTATCTTGAGAAAGATGCAAACTGAATGACTTTTATGCTTCATTAAGCCCACCCAAACTTCCAAACATCCAAAAGCTGGCACAGAGGATGTTGGTGCTTTTTGGATCTACGTATGTCAGTGAACAGACTTTCAGTGTGATAAACACCAGCAATGCACCCCACATATCCCAGTTGAGTAATGGACACCTCAGATCTGTTTTGAGAATTGCCACAACAAAACAAACACCAGACTTTGATGCACTGGCAAAAAAGGGTGATCAACAACACTGCTCCCACTAAAAGAGAATGTAAGTATTAACCCTGTAACACAATTATTATGTTTATTTGATGTCTTGACATGATATTGTTGAAAATAGTTATATTATAATTAAATAGCCCATCTTTGAGAAGTCTATTCTTAGTTCCTACAGATATGATATGCTTTGAAATGCATCATGTGCTTGATTTTAAACGCCAATGTGGCCCCTGAGTCTAATCTAAACAAAAAACAGTACCGGTAATCTCACTCATGGAAGATTGGCATGGGCAGCGTAAAACCCTGATCGGACCATCCCAATGCAATAGAATTGCCAAATAGAGCAGAAACTCAGCTTTTATATGCCCCTCTTTATATGTATGTTACAATTTTTGACGAAAAGTTTCACCCAAATTTAGCCAGCCAATTTTCATAAACTGCCTCTGCTATCGTAAGGCTAAATACAGCACATCACAAACAAGACTGTTTGCACAGGAATCATTCCGCAGAGTCAAGTGCCCAGACAAAGAATCTGTTGGTTACGGTTTCTAGGGCTGGGCCGATAAACTATAAATCACTTAACAAAAATTAATAGAACTTATTAACTTTGCCAACATCGATAAATAGCTATGTCCGTGTGTGTTTTCATTGTCCATTTGTTTCCAAACAGGGTGCAAGAGGTTTCATTTTGTGCGTCGCTCTTAGCACCAGAACGCGTACATTCAATAGCAGAAATAAATGAACGCAGTAAACCCTCTTATCAGTCATTAGGGATGATGTTCATTAAGAAATTATCGATGTCAATGCCATTATCGAATCCTCTTATCGAACCAATTCCTTATCGAACCTCTTATTGAATTCAGATAGGTTGTTGTGTGTGCACTGAGTTCCAAAAACCGTAGATGTTATATGACTGGGCCGACACGCTGTTTATATGGAGGAAAAGCGGACGTGACTGAGGACAGCATGCGGGTGAAGGTTTCAGGTGAGAGAGGACGCTAAAGGCACGCCCCCAGTGAGCATGTAGTGCTGCTATGTGTATTGTAAATAAAAAAAATGCCGACAAACACACCACCAACATGAACGAGGTGCCGCTCACTTTCGACATCCCGGTGAAGCACACTGTGGAGAAGAAGGGGACCAGCACGGTAGTGAATCGATACGCACAACGGGGCAAGAGAAGTCAGCTTTTACTGTTGTGCTAACTTGCTATGCTAATGGACAACGAGACTGACTTTGAAAATGAGGAGAGGGAATCTGCTGTGTTTGATAGAGAACTTGCCCAGCTGTTCATTTCGGACACAGAAGATGAGGACTTTGATGGATTTGTGGATGAGGCTTGATCAAAAAATAATGTGAGTACATTGATGAATACTTCAATAAAGTACAACCAAACTCAGCTTTGCTCCTGCTGCCTTTTTAAAACAGCGTCCATGCATGCTAGCATATGTTTTAAGCTAGCGTATGTTTAACCATGCCTGCGCCCAAAAATACGCTGTGCCTTATTTATGCGTTAAATACAGAAATAGCACCCGTAACTGACACGGCGCGAGGGATGATGTTCGAAACCGGTTCTCCCGGTTGTTCGATAAGAAAAGAACCGATTCCATGGACTCAAATCCCTTTTTGTCAACCGGTTCCCGTTATCGAGGCCACTATAGTAAAGAAAAAGAGTTGGTTCTTTATTCGAATCCCTGGGAACGAATCCCGTCCCACAGGAAATGCCCTGTGGGACATCACAGGAAATGACGTAGCTCAGTCATTCGGCGGCAGATACAAAAAGCAGCAACAACAATGGACCGGAACAAACGCCTCAAGGCATGGCTTCATTTTACAAAAAAATACAACGAGGAAACAGCAATATGCCATTATTGCCAGACTTCGCTCTCATAACCTGAACGTTCGAGAACCGTGTCGTGTCTTCGACACATGGAGAAGCAGCGACAGAGATGACGAAGCGCGCTTCTCTTCCTCTGCTTCAACCTGCAGTGCCGGTGAGTAACTAACGTTAACTGTTGCCGGTTAATTTCCATATTTGCTCACTTGTAGCCTTTCGGCTAAAATAAGGTTACCTCTTATGTCAACCAGGACTGCAGTAATGTTAGCTAGACTAACGTTACCTAAGCATAGTCAGTGGCTAACGGTAACGTTAACGTTAGCCTTTTTGTATGTGTCTGATAACGTTAACGTTATCTTGTAGCCTACACCACTCCAGAGTTTGCAGGTCTGTCTAATAAACTAGTGCTTTCTTTCTCTCTTTAGTTTATTTTGTACATGAACACACTTACAGCATAACGCGTCACAGTTTCATATAATTTCACTTTACATCATGTCCGAAAAGGAGGAGGAAGAAGTAAAGATTATTTAATCCTACCCCTTTCCCACTTCAGAGCGTTTACAAATATATACATCATTTACTGACCTTTTTATGATAAAATAACATCTGTGAATTAGTATATACAACAGTTTTGTAATATTTAATTTATTTATTTAGTCATTATTAATATACTGAGATGAAGAATATCTTATTTTCAATAAGGTTGAAAGTATTTCTCATAATTATTCTTTGTACTTTGTAAGCACTATTAATTTGAACAACCTCTTAAAGTGGATCCATATCAGTACAGTGTTTAACTTCATTACTTAGTCCATTCCATCATTTAATTCCACATAGTAATGCTAAACTTAATAACAGACACCCTAGTCTTCACATTCAACTAATTTCCCCCCTAATTCTATGCTGTGTCTGTCCCTCATTTTCCCTCCAGGACAGGGACGTGCAGTCATTCCTGGAGGAGGCCACACTGATGGACCCCAGAAGGTTTGGATACAGACTGGAGGAGAATGTTGTCAAACCTATCTGTGTGTCCAAGCTAGTTCCACGCCAAGTGAACGTGTTTTTTCCACCGTTGGCGACACGATTAGCGAAGAGCGGGTCAGACTTGATCCTGAAAAAGCAGACATGCTAATTTTTTGGAAGAAGAATTGTTGATTGATGACTGTGGCGTTCTTAGTGTCATAGTGCGTGTACCGTATTTGTCGGATTACCACATTTTTCGGAGTATAAGTCGCTCCGGAGTATAAATCACACCGGCCAAAAATGCATAATAAAGAAGGAAAAAAAACATATATAAGTCGCAATGGAGTATAAGTCGCATTTTTAGGGAAATGTATTTGATAAAACCCAACACCAAGAATAGACATTTGAAAGGCAATTTAAAATAAATAAAGAATAGTGAACAACAGGCTGAATAAATGTACGTTATATGGCGCATAAATAACCAACTGAGAACGTGCCTGGTATGTTAACGTAACATACTATGGTAAAAGTCATTCAAATAACTATAACATATAGAACATGCTATACGTTTACCAAACAATCTGTCACTCCTAATCGCTGAATCCCATGAAATCTTATACGTCTAGTCTCTTACTTGAATGAGCTAAATAATATTATTTGATATTTTACGGTAATGTGTTAATAATTTCACACATAAATCGCTCCTGAGTATAAGTCGCACCCGCGGCCAAACTATGGAAAAAAATGTGACTTATAGTCAGAAAAATACGGTATAAGTCGCTCCAGAGTATACGTCGCACCGGCCGAAAATGCATAATAAATAAGGAAAAAAAAACATATATAAGTCGCATTTTTGGGGGAAATTTATTTGATAAAATCCAACACCAAGAATATACATTTGAAAGGCAAATTAAAATAAATAAAGAATAGTGAACAACAGGCTGAATAAGTGTACATTATATGACGCATAAATAACCAACTGAGAACGTGCCTGGTATGTTAACGTAACATATTATGGTAAGAGTAATTCAAATAACTATAACATATAGAACATGCTATACATTTACCAAACAATCTGTCACTCCTGATCGCTAAATCCGATGAAATCTTCTTCCTCGTTGTCGCTCCTGGTATGCGCCGCTTCCTTTTTTTCTGCTGCTCGATCGCCGTTTTCTGCTGCATATTTCACTACGTCCAGTTTGTAATCTGCAATATATGATTTCCTTTTCGGTGCCATTTATGTTCATCCCTTCTCAGTTTTGATAAGTTACCGCCAATGTTGAAATGGTCCATTTTAATAGCTGCGGACATAGCAGCAGTTAGCATCTCATGACCCACAATGCACTTCTGCCATGACCCGCCCCCGCCAAATTCTTATTGGTTGACGTGTGTGTGACGATTGCTGACATTTGCTTCGTTTCTTACGCGAATGAGATAAATAATATTAGTTGATATTTTACGGTAATGTGTTAATAATTTCACACATAAATCGCTCCGGAGTATATGTCGCACCACCGGCCAAACTATGAAAAAAACTGCGACTTATAATCCGAAAAATACGGTAGTTTGTATGTTCTAATAGCAGCAGAAGTGCACTTTTTGGAGAGCTGTATTATTTTCAGTTTTGTGCCCAAGGGACTGATTTTATATAACACTATATTATTATTTATACACCTATAGTGATCACAGAGACAGGCTGTTTTTGTGTTACTGTATATATTTGTTTTTCTGAAAAATTCCACTTAATATACTTACCGGGTAGGTAACAATTTTTTTTTTTTTTTTTTTTTTAGGGGGGTAACAACAGTCAATATTTATTTGTTTATTTTATTTTTTTCTTATAAAATAAAAGTGAGCTTTTGTTAAACCAAATATTGTGTGTTTTTTCCATATACAACAAACTATCTGGATTCAATAAGAGAATCGATAAGGAATCGGTTCGATAAGAGGATTCGATAATGGGCTTGAACTCGATAATTTCTTATCAAACATCATCCCTACACGGCACCTTTTAATACAGTGCGTCCTATGGTCGCGAAAATATGGTATAGTGGCTTCAATAACAAGAACCGGTTCCCAAAAAGGGATTCAAATCCATAGAACCGGTTTTCGAAAATCATCCCTATCAGTCAGTGACGTGCAGTCACTAGAGGCAGGTGAGGCCCTGCCTCACCTGCCATCATGGAAAGAAAAAAAATGTAAAAAGAAAAAAAAAATTTTTAATTGTTATATGTATGCAGTGATTATACTATAAAGTTATTTTCCATTTAACTTCACCAGTTTTAGATTATTTGTATTCAAAATCGCTGAATTTTCACATTTGCCGTTCAAATACTGAGAAGAGATGGTGCGGTGAACAGCAGCCAGTCGAGGCACGTCACTCAGTGCCTCAACATGGACGAACTCGGCTAACTGCTGGCCTGCTGTGCAGTGAGACTGTATTTCTATATGAATTATATTATACATTTCCATAGTTTAGTTAGCTGAGGTATATAATGTACAGTGTATTTTGTCAACAACTGTATGTGTGTAACGTATTTCTTGTGCTGAGCGATCATAAAACGACTGCAAAAGACGCACTGGCTGAGGCTCCAGTAGCCCCGCCTCCTGCACCCCCGCCGTAGAATTGTTATATCAACTAAAGCCTAGGGCTGGGCGATAAAACAATAACAATATATATCGCGATAGACATGTGATCAATATCAATAGAAAATGGGGTCGATAGAACGTTCGATAATTTCACTGAGTTCTGTTAGAAAAAAATAGGAAGAAATGCCGAGCCGGAACCGCACGGCATTCTGGGGGGTGTAGGCAGAGGAAGGGCTTTGGCCTCTCAACCTATCACGGCCGAGCCTGAACCGCAAGGCATTCTGGGAAATGTTAACAGGAAAAAAAAAAAAAAAAAGCAACAACGGCGAGCTGACGACGAGGAGTAAAACAAAACAGGAATATGAGTGCGGCAGCACAAGAGGAAATTGTAAATAAAAAAAGAAACGTCACGTCACCAGTTTGGCAGTATTTTGGATTTTTTAAGTCCGATACGAATCAGAGTAATACTGTCTGCAAACTTTGCAAGGTCGTCGTCCCGACCAAGTCTGGGAACACGACAAACTTATTTTACCACCTGAGTCGCTCTCACCTGCTGGAGTACAGCAGTACCAAACAGCCACAACCATCTACATCAGCCGGTGCAAGTGGAACAGCACAGTGGAAGCGGCAACAACAGACCACCATCGAGAGGTACTCGGCAGCAGTGCCATACGACAAAAATTCAAAGCGTTATAAAGAAATAACGAATGCAGTGGTGGATCAATTAGCGAAGGACATGCTACCTACTTATATTTAAAATAAAAGTATTTAAATTCAGTCTTTTTTCTCCTGGTCTTTATTTAGAATAGTTTTTGTTTTTTTATCAATAATTATCAACATCGACTGATATGAAACACTTATATCGTGATACATGTTTTAGTCATATCGCCCAGCCCTACTAAAGCCCACACTTAAACTTTCCACGTGCAAGATTGAATCTATTTAAAAAAGTTATTTAATAAGAAGCCAAAAAGTGCAAAAACAATAATGTTCGTGTTGGAGGAGTTGTGAATGACTGCAGGGCCACAACATTAGGTACACCTGCAGACTGCAGGTGTATCTAATTCACAACTCCTCCAACATGAACATTATTGTTTTTGCACTTTTTGGCTTCTTATTAAATAACTTTTGTAACCTATTTTTATGGGCTTTCCTATTTGTGATGTTAAGTTCCTGTTATGCGCTGTTATACAGTATATGCCTTGAGCTCTTATTTTGAAGGTGCCAAGAGCGGAAGTGATGACATGTTGTAGTGGAGCGGAGGTTTTTGAAAGAAGGTAAATAAAGTGGTCCTCGTGTAAACTAGAGCCTTCGTGTTTGTTATTTTGTAGTTTCATACAGTATAGGCGACATTTATAAACCCTCGGTTACACTTTTTTAAATAGATTAAATCTTGCACGTGGAAAGTTTAAGTGAGGGCTTTAGTTGATATAACACACCCATCAGGGGGTTCGTTAATCCAGCACAACAGCGGCGAATGGACTTTATTTATAAGTAAAGGTAAGACCATAATAACGTTTTTTTTTATTAAATGTGCTTTTTTGTGTGCTACAGTTTGTATGTGTAAAGTTAAAGTTAAGTTAAAGTACCAATGATTGTTACACACACACTAGGTGTAATGAAATTTGTCCTCTGCATTTGACCCATCTCTTGATCACCCCCTGGGAGGTGAGGGGAGCAGTGGGCAGCAGCGGCGCCGTGCCCAGGAATAATTTTTGGTGATTTAACCCCCAATTCCAACCCTTGATGCTGAGTGCCAAGCAGGGAAGAATGCTGGTATGAGCTTTTAAACATAACCCGTTAACTGCTGCCAATCAAATGGTGAATAAGATACTCTTAAGGGTTCATATGTTTGTAAATCTGACTGTGATGAAGTCAGTGCCTCACCAGCCATCAACCTCACCGCACGTCACTGCTATCAGTCATCCACCATCTTTGTCTCTGTAAGTGGAGGGGGGACTGCTAGCTTCCGACAGAGCCTCACTAGATGCTGGAGAGAAGCACCGCAAAGAAAATATTGCATCATTTGTTCCATTTTGTCCACAAGGGACGCATAGGTCATTTTGCTTGTGTTTGTTCCGTCCCCTCTTGATTACTGTAGTGTATTATTTTCGGGTTTCCCCATGTCTACCGGCAGTTTCTCCAACAATGCGATGCACACAGCCCCGCTTTACGCTCCAACCTGACCGACCTAGCCCTTCAAGCTAATCCCTACCCAAAGTTACGGGTCTGTGTTGCCGGCTTCACTTAACCGCTTTGTTCTAACATTCCAGAGGCTGTGAGACGTGCTGGGGATACGGGTATACGGCAGTGGCCATTGCTCTAAGACTGCAAGGGAAGTTCAGCTTACCCTGAAATATAAAAAAGTGGTCAATTATGTACTTTTGTTTACATTTCATTGACTATACATGCGCCAGAATGCATTCAACTTTTGTTTAAAATCAGCTACTTTCGCGACAGCTGACATACTTTCTTCTTGCTCATTCGGAGTAGGACTGGGCGATATGGACTAAACTGATACCGCTGTATTTTTATAGTTCGAATACCGGTATACGATATATACCGGGATCTTAAAAATATCGTGCAAAGTGCATAAGGTTGCGTAAGTGTTTTATGGCTAGATAAGTAGTGTTGAGAGTACTCAGATTATTGTTGTTGTAAGTAGTAACGTAATGTGTTGTTTATTCGTATTAAGTAATTAGTTAGCCGTTATGTCAAAGCAATTTTCGTTCATTTTGCTCATTAATGTTAGGTTCATACTACCTCACGCTTGTGCACGAGGATAGATGGAGCTGTGGTGAACGCAGCTGGCTGATAAATTTAAAGCTACTCTTCAGAGAGAGGCACTTTCAAGCCAAGGTGTAGTTAAACATTTGACACTGAGATGAGCAAACGGCGTAACAAAGGCACATCAAAAGATACCGGTATTGTTTCTATTATATATTGCTTTCTAAAATATACTTAACTATAATACCAGTATATTGCACAACCCTAATTCAGAGCATAGAGGGGGTTATTCCACTGCAGCCATACTAGGCAGTCATTGGATAAATGCCGCCTACGGATGTAGACCGTCTCAAGTAGTGAATGAGAAGTGGACTCGGCCTCGACTGGCCAGGACCCCGGACTTCCGCATTGATGATCTGTTTGAGACTGAATCCCTTTTGATTGACAGCAAAATAAGCGAATCAATTTTCATTCTGTTGTTCCAGTTGATAGAGAATTTTACAATCTTTTAAGTGACTTTTACTTTGTAAAATCTAGCATCTTTATGTATTTTACCTGTTATTAGAGACTGTACTTATGTTTAGACAATAGCTGAATATTAGCTTCCCCTACTTGAAAGACCAGCAGCCGCCACTGGTATACAACCTGTGCACAATTGTACAATAATAATAATAATTCTAAATAGAGAGCAAAACAATGTAAGAAAATCTATGTTAATACCAATTAGTAATAACACAGATTTGTTTATAAATGTATGTACATTTTTAGTCTGTTTTTAGAAAATATATAAATCATCAATGATTATGCAATTTCTATGATGATGTCATGTTAACCACACTGCAACAACCATATAGGTAAGCTGGGGGAGAGTTTGCTTAAGGTGTGACTTTAGGGTTTTGTTACTTACGTATGAGATACTAAACAGTTTAGCAACATCTTATCTTGACGATTGTATTGTGCCATATGTTCCGTCTGTAATTCTGCGTTCCATAAATGCTTAGAGTGACTTCCAGAGCCCTAAAAGTCTGCAGGCTATAGAGCTTACACTGAATTGCCCAACCAACAATAATTAAAAATGCTTCCTCAGTAAAAGCATTTAAGTCTCACCATTAACAGGGTAGCACGGTGGAAGAGGGATTTGTGCGTCTGCCTCACAATACGAAGGTCCTGAGCAGTCCTGAGTTCAATCCTGGGCTCGGGATCTTTCTGTGTGGAGTTTGCATGTTCTTCCCGTGACTGTGTGGGTTACCTCCGGGTACTCCGGCTTCCTCCCACTTCCAAAGACATACACGTGGGGATAGGTTGATTGGCAACACTAAATTGGCCCTAGTGTGTGAATGTGAGTGTGAATGTTGTCTGTCTATCTGTGTTGGCCCTGTGATGAGGTGGCGACTTGTCCAGGGTGTACCACGCCTTCCGCCGATTGTAGCTGAGATAGGCTCCAGCGCCCGAAGGGATTAAGCGGTAGGAAATGGATGGATGGATGGCATTAACAAGGTTTCCCCTTAATGTATTTGATTGTGTCGGTGAGCCACAGCAACATATCGGCCGCGACACCTTAAAAACGAGTGTATTTTACGTGAAAACTAAATAAATGTATTGTATTGTTACGTCCATAAGAAGACACAAAGTCAGACACTCTTTTTAGCATTCATAGCCAATTCCATGCTAACAACAGGCTCAAGTATTTCCTTCCTGCACACACGTCCGCCTCCGTGCTTCACTCCCATACACACACACACACAACAACAACACTTCCTCATTCTCCGCCGACGGGTGTGTTCACAGACTGTGAGAAAATTAACATCATAACACAACAACATACACATTAACACCAGCAGTTAGTTACATTTTTGAGTTCATCTTTTGTGCACGATTGACCAGTGATGCACCGGAAATTTGGCCGAAAAAAAAGACGTACTTTGATCAACGGAACGTAAACAATACACACAGGGTTGCCTGGATCAAAAGGCAGCATGTCCGCAATGTGGATGTACTTTAATGTATCCGAGATATACTCGCGGGCAGCAATCTACAAAATTTAAGATGACACTGGCAGCTTTAAAGGAGAGAAAGGCTCCCAGCAGCGCGAAGCAAGTGCGACAATAGGCTCTTTGCAGCTTGCTTTTCGTTGTGTACATGGAACGACAGAAATCAAGAGTTTTCAAACACGAGTACAGTCTCCAATAACACCAGAAATAAATGATAGATTTGTTGCTAGTCGTTTTTTAACAAAAGTGACTAAAATATTTTTTTTAAATGTAGATACACTTGTTTTGCCTTTTTTAAGAAAATATATGCATCATAGCAAATAATATGAAGATGTCATATTGACCATGCCCCTAACCACGCCCCCACTGCAACAGGTATTTTGGCAAAATAGGGGAAACCCTGTATTAATGTAACAATTCAATAATTGTACCCACATGTCATCCATTGCAGCCGAACACCCTGGAAGATCAGTGGATATCATGAGTTTGTGAAACCCTTTGACACACGTGTGATTGTGTTTCAAAGGGGTTACTAGAATTGTTAGCATTATATAGTATGATTATATTAGTGCTCGAATTGGTCTTAATATAACGCTGACAAAGACATTGTTTATCTGCAATCATTTGTGAGACAATATATCGTCCAGCAAAATGTGTTGTTGGCCCAGGCCTAACGGCCTCTGTGCTTGTTTCTCTGTTTCTCACCTTCTCTGTCAAAGTGCTGGCACTCGCAACTTTTTTTCACCATGCGATGGGTTATTTCACAGCCGTACTCAAACAAACCACAGAGATTGAGTCACACTGCGGATGTAACAGCATAATGCTGAAGGAGATTTAAGTTTGCAAACATGAACAAAAACCCCCAAAAATATTTTGAGAACTAAAAATATCGATCTAATGACTGTAGTATTGATCATATACTAACACTACCCTTAATATCGACACCACCAATTTATGGATCGATCCGATTCTCCTCTTACATATCAAGTACTGACTGTGACAATGCTGACACACCAACAGTCGTTATATTATCCTCTCTCTAACTCTAGGTTATCCATCCATCCATTTTCTACCGCTTATTCCCTTTGGGGTCGCGGGGTAACTCTAGGTTATTTACTTGTTAATTTCCTGTCAATAGTTGCTTACTTTCTGCTGCAACGTGGTAACATATACATGGTTCTTTTTAAGGTTTTCTTAGCACTTATTTCTTGGTGTTGTTTCAAGGTAGGTAAGCTTGACTATTAGCATACCTGCTCATGGCTTGCTCTCTGTGTGTTATATGTTTACCCTCGCCCTCTAGTGATAACAGTATTTGACAATGATACTTAAGATACGAAAACAATTCAGTTTATTTGCCGTAATGGAGGTAGATTTTATCGGTTTAGTGGAGTGGCTCAACATGGTGTATAACACATAATTTGCTAGCCGCTCGTCAGCCAGAGAATCTGCATTTGTGATCGGCATTAAAAAGGCATTAATCGGCAATGGCCGATCACATACTCTTCCCGATCAATCGTTGCATCCATAGTTACGTGGAATTACGACGATATATCAATTTTATTGACTGCACTCTGCAAAATTTGTTTAAAGCAGCCCAATGAGCTTATTCCTGCATCTGAAACCAAAGTCTCCAGCTGAGTTTGAGAAATGCAACGTCTTAGGAGGTGAACAAAACCGCAAAACCTCCAGCTCAAAAAGCATCTTACTATGGTGGAATCGTTTACACAAGTTACGATGTATGATGAGAAAGAAGCAAAGTGGAGAACGGTCACTAAGCAGGCGCTTTGCATGTCACTAAGGATGTGGTGCATTTACAAAGAAAAAGCCTGCATTTATCCACTTCCTAAAACTACAGTCCTCTCGATGCTTTAATTGAATTGTTATTTGCATACAATACACAATAATACATTTTTATTTACGGACGTATTTTAATGAGTAATGTTGGAGATTATTATTTATTTGCATGCAGCATGCAATGCTACATTTTTGTTTACAGAAGCAGTTTGTTCAAGACAAGGCAAGTATTGCCTCCCAAAGGAAGCTCCTAGTTTCGGTCTTTGCAAATTATTCCATAAAAAGTCAAATTTATATCTGCTCTGAAAAGAACATTATAATAGGGCTTGAAAGTATGACATGGAATCATTGCATTGTGGGTCTTGTTAGACTCTGAATCGCTTATTTACATGGCCGAATTAAAGACACTGTGCTTAAGTTTTTTCTTTTTTTTCTTTAATAAGATGAAAACATGGCGCCATGGCGCGAATGTGCAGCATCATTAACTTCCACAATTGTGGTCATGATCGCTTTAGGAAAAAAAGGATTTAGTGAGATTTTTCTCGTCTGGTTATGAAGCTAATGTACCGAGACAGCGAATAGCCTGGATAGCAGCCGTGAGATGATCAAAAATGACTTTTAATAGCATTACCTGGTTCATGGCATTTTCACACTGCTAAGTTTGAATCAAAGTAGTTTTTATTATGTTCTACACGTAGCATTGAGTAGGCTATTAACGTTAGCCAAGCTAGCAGCGAGCGACAAAACCAGATACAGTATTTTGGAAAAAAATCATGTTGTCTGTTTATTTTTACCAATTGGGTAAGCACAAAAATCAATGAGTATTATTTTCGTAGAAGTAACACAGTAATCCAAGTATTTGAAGGAATAATGGGCTTGTTGTTTTTCAGGGAAAACTGCTTACAAAATAGAGCTGTGAAACCTCACTTCATCTTGAATACATAAGAGATGGTAGCCGTAGATTATGCACAATTTGAATGGAGGACAAAAAGCCTTAACAGACTTTGCTTTCTGAAATTCTTCACCGGTATAAAATCTGACTGCATTGGCGAAACATATACAAGTTTGGCTTCGACAATGGTGGCAGCTTACTCAAATCTCTTGTCCATTGGATGTGCTCATATGGATCAATTCCACCAATTTACTAATTTTTTCGAGTCATGAGCCTTTGGAATGGGGCAGTGATGTCCAAGGTGCTGCCCGGGGGTTATTTGCAGGCCTGCAACTAAATGTTAATGGACCGCAAACATTTTGAAAATATTATTACAAAAAAAACATTAAAAAATTGAATAAAACAGCAAACAGGTGTAATGCAACGAGAAAATGTTTCAATCTAGACTCGAATAACACAAAGCTTCAATTTAGGTGTTTTTTTTAAATCTAAAACTGTCATTGCTCAAAAAAATAGTACAATCTTATAATTGACGGCTAGATCTGAAGTTGATCTATAGAGATTTAAGTGTTTAAGATATAAATAAACATTTTGATAAATTACTTTAACACATTTATGAGTGGGGGCCTTTTGGATCCCAGACACTTTAGTCAAACTTTTTTTTTTTTAAACGGTCATTGTTCAAAAAATAATAATGAATCAAAAGCATTGTTGTTTTGAATTATTGACCTATTTAAGGTTTCAATTACTTCACATCAAATAGTCCATTCTAAACATTTTTAGGGGGCAAATATTGCATATTTCGTGTGTTTCCCATTAAAAAAGGGGGTTTTGACAAAAAGGGCACAAAACAAACAAACTAAAATTATGTCTATTGATATTTATGTGTTGAAGTAAATACAATATATGACCTATTTTTAACACTTTAATGACTGAGATCTTTTGGGGTCTGTGGGTTGTAATACATATCGTATTGGTTTTGAAAATGAAAAAATGGCCACCGCATGCTTTCATTTATCAGTGTGTGGCCCTCAGTGGGCAGCACGGAACAGGTGCTAGTGAGTGTGCCTCACAATAAGAAGGTCCTGGGTTCAATCCCCGGGCTCGGGGTTTTTCAATGTGGAGTTTGCATGTTCTCCCTGTGACTGTGTGGGTTCCCTCTGGGTACTCCAGCTTAATCCCACTTTCAAAGACATGCACCTGGGGATAGGTTGATTGGCAACATAAAATTGGCCTAGTGTGCAAATGTGAGTGTGATTGGTTGTCTATCTGTGTTGGCGACTTGTCCAGGACGTACCGCGCCATCCGCCCGAATGCAGCTAGGACTGACTCCAGCCACCCCCGCGTCCCCTAGAGCAGTGGTTCTCAAATAGGGGTACGCGTACCCCTGGGGGTACTTGAAAGTATGCCAAGGGGTACGTGAGATTTTTTTTAAATATTCTAAAAATAGCAACAATTCAAAAATTATTTATAAATATAAATAAAAACCTATCTTTTTTTCCCAAATAGTTCAAGAAAGACCACTACAAATGAGCAATATTTTGCACTGTTATACAATTTAATAAATCAGAAACGGATGACATAGTGCTGTATTTTACTTCTTTATCTCTTTTTTTTCAACCAAAAATGTTTTGCTCTGATTAGGGGGTACTTGAATTTTTAAAAAATTCACAGGGGGTACATCACTGAAAAAAGGTTGAGAACCACTGCCCTAGAGGGACAAACGGTAGGAAATGGATGGATGGATGGCCCTCAGTGGAAAAAGTTTGGACACCCCTGGAATAGGGTATAGTTTGCCTTTTTATTTCGTACGATCTATTTTAAATCCAGTGTGTTGCTCTATCAAATTATCGCGGGTACAGTACATGTAAACAAAACCTACGTCCAGCAAAAATGGCTAACCTTCACCCACAATGCATTGCGAAATCCCATGCCCTTTTGAGCCCTATACAAATTTGAATTGTGCTGAGAGTTGTTGAGTTGAGTCGAGTTTGAGTTTATTTGGAACATGCATGCATACAACATGATGCATCACAATTTCCAGTTTCTCTATTCAACATGTTCGAAAAGGAGTAGGAAGAAGCAGAGCTTATTTAATCCTACCCCTTTTCCTTTACATAGCAGTTGCTAAAACGTTTGTTCACTTCCTGTTCTCAATTTATTCACAATATACTCCATAAGTAAAAACAATTTAAAAAAAAATAAATAAATAATAATAATTGGTGAAGTAAGTTATATTTCATATGGTGAGATGAGTAAGATTATCTTGAAAATGAATGGATGGATGAAATAAATTCAGAATGTTTATCATGGTTCTTCTTCTTTGTACTTTGTAAACACTTTGAGTTTGAAGAGTTTCTTGAAGTGACGCCAAAAATGAGAATAATAAATTAGAGGAAGTGTATGCAGCGTTATTTCAAACTACTAGTTTTTGATCAAATAAAAGAAAATGTTTTGATGTATCTGTCATTTCTATTAATTGGTTTATTTAACAAGTCGGGGGGAACAAAATTGTAATTAAGATTTTTTGTGGAAAAAAAATATAAGATTTAATTTTTAGACCTTTTCGCCCAGCCTTATGTGCAATGTTTTGGCCTTACAATAACCAAACAGCAGAAAAAAACATTGGACATTTCTATTAAGTAGAACAAGACAAGGACGACGTCTACTCCAGTGTTTTTCAACCTTTTTTGAGCCAAGGCACATTTTTTTGCGTTGAAAAAATCCGGAGGCCCATCACCAGCAGAAATCATTAAAAAATTAAACTCAGTTGACAGTAAAAAGTCCATCCATTTTCTACCGCTTATTCCCTTCGGGGTCGCGGGGGGTGCTGGAGCCTATCTGTCACAATTGTTGGATGTGACTTTAAACCATAACCAACCATGCATCACTATAGCTCTTGTCTCAAAGTAGGTGTACTGTCACAACCTGTCACATCACGCCGTGAGTTATTTTTTGCTGTTTTCCTGTGTGTAGTGTTTTAGTTCTTGTCTTCTGCTCCTATTTTAGTGGCTTTTTCTCTTGTTTTGGTATTTTCCTGTAGCAGTTTCATGTCTTCCTTTGAGCGATATTTCCCACATCTACTTCGTTTTAGCAATCAAGAATATTTCAGTTGTTTTTATCCTTCTTTGTGGGGACATTGTTGATTGTCATGTCATGTTCGGATGTACATTGTGGACACAGTCTTTGCTCCACAGTAAGTCTTTGCTGTCGTCCAGCATTCTGTTTTTGTTTACTTTGTAGCCAATTCAGTTTTAGTTTCGTTCTGCATAGCCTTCCCAAAACTTTGATGCCTTTTCTTAGCGCAATCACCTTTTGTTTATTTTTGGTTAAAGCATTAGACACCTATTTTACCTGGACACTGCCTCCCGCTGTTCCCGACATCTACAAAGCAATTAGCTACCTGCTGCCACCTACTGATATGGAAGAGTATTCACGGTTACTCTGCCGAGCTCTAGACAGCACCGACACTGAACAACAACACATAATTTTCCGGCTATAATTACTGGTTTGCAAAAAATATTTTTAACCCAAATAGGTGAAATTAGATCATCTCCCACGGTACACCAGACTGTAACTCAAGGCACACTAGTGTGCCGCTAACCCGACTCTCGCCAGACCCTTGTAGTTCGCTGAGATCCACAAGGATCTGGGCTCTACTAAGGCATTGCAAACTCCTTCCAGATAGCAAAAAATAATGAACCAATCAGGATCACCGGCCGGGATTTCATAGATGTGACGTAGCGCCGAAGCGACTGTTTGATTCAAACAACAATGGCGGCACGCAGCCCTCGCTGCTATTGCAACTGTTTTTTTCGAAATCTATCGAATATTAATGCTTTAAAATATGACCAGAGAACGGCTTTGCAGGCATTTATTGGTGGCAAGGATGTTTTGGCTCTTCTTCAGACCGGGTTTGGATTTCCCAGCGTCGTTCTCATCAGAGTCACGGGTTGATATCGATGTGAGTCGTTGAAGTAGCACGTCATTTATGATAACGGACAAGTGGTTTATCCAATCACATACAATGATTTTTTTTACAAGGCCCCGCCTTCTGGTAATGAACCAATCAGGATCGCCGGGCGGGATTTCATAGATGTGACGTAGCGCCGAAGCGACTGTTTCATTCAAACAATGGCGGCACGCAGCCCTCGCTGCTATTGCAACTGTTTTTTTCGAATCTATCGAATATTAATTATTTAAAAGATGAACAGAGAACGTTTCGCTCTGTCGTTATCAAATATGTCGGCTGTTCCGTTTTGTATTTCGCAGCGATGCTCTCATCAGCGTCACGGGTTGATGTCGATGTGAGTGGTTGAAGTAGCACGTCATTCAAGATAACGGACAAGTGGTTTATCCAATCACATACAATTATTTTTTTTTACAAGGCCATGCCTTCTGAAATACATCTCCCATTGAGGAATCCCAGATCCTTGTGTGGAGCTCAGCGAACTACAAGGATCTGGCAAAAGTCAGGTTAGTGTGCCACGGCACAGTGGTTGAAAAACACTGGTCTATTCTACAGACAATAAAAACTGTGCTCCATTTATTATTGTTGTTACAAAAGCACATGGCTGTGAACATTTTTTTTTTTGTGCTTGCAATCTCAATTCCAAGCACATGTTTGCAGAATGTTGCAGCTCTGTTCCTCAGTGTTGAGGTCGCAAAGTTATTTGACCTAACAATACATAACAAGCCCAATGCAAGCAACATATGTTCAATGGTCTGTCAATTGCATTAGGACACGCTTAGCCAGTGTTTGAGTGAGCAACATGCAGGTTATGTGTACTTACAGGTAGTAGGTGAAGGCACTGAGGCCGCTAGGGACGGTGGTCAGTCCCCTGCTGGAGCAGTCCGCACCTCCATCTTCATCGCAGCCGCATGAGGGAGAACAAATAGCCGGGGTCGACTTCTCTTGGCCGGTGGTTCCGAGGCGAAGGAAACACCAAAGAGACATCCAAAACGAAACAAAACGCATTTTCCCCCTTACGTAGATCCAAGCGACGCCAAAAAAAATGAGGATAATAAAATGTTTTTTTTCCTGTGTGTTTGTTTGTTGGTTAATGTCGACGTCGACCTCTGAACGATGGTCGAAGTTAGGCGTCCGCGCGGTTCCGACTTTTAAAAATAAAAGCGCGTTAAATGTGTCGTTAAGGTTAAAAAATCCGCCATTGTGTTGAAAGACGAGCGATGTAGCGGTTATAGAAGGTCTGTGTGTCGCATTAGTCCGTGAAAATAAAGTTGCAGTGCTGCTGGCGACAGCCGCGGTAGCCTACCTTGCTGCCCCATTAAGTAACCACAAACCGAGCGGCGCCTGTAAAGCGTTAAAAAAAAATGCTGGAACGATCGAGGGGTTTTTGAGTTAGCTGCAGCGGGTATGGTTGTCCTTCTTCTGTGCTCGGAATACGAAGAGTCTACGTGAAGCTCCGCAGGCAGCCTACCGGGCAACCTGGAGCAGTGGGTCCGGCCTGTGTCACACTGCACTGGGCTCCTCCAGCCACCTTCACTGCTGCCTGGGCGGAAGTTCAACTAGTAAATACTCGAGTACTCAAGTACTCATGTCAGGTACTCTCCGTGTACGAATGACTTGTGTTTCACTCAAACCAAGTACAAATTATTTTATAATCAGTATTCAATGTGTTTTATTGCAGTTATAATAAACCTGCTGTGCCAAAATTATAGAATTTGCATGGTTAGTAAGGGGGTGAACGTCAAAACCAGCAGGAGATCAATTGCTTGGATTTTTTTTTGTACAAATACATGATATTTAACTCATTGTAATGTGTAACATTCACAACATCTCAGTCATAACAAATTACTAGTGCCCAGCAGGGCTGTCCAAAGTTAAATTGGGGCAGAATTGTATTTAGAGGGTCCATTTTTTCACCATTTTTTTTTTAAATTAAACATCAAATGTTTTTCTTTTTTTTATTGAGACAAAGATTATTTATGTATTTAATATTTGTATGCTTACTATGGTATATTATTTATTTATTATTTATTTGTTCACTACAATTGCTATGGTATGAAAAGGGGTAGGATTTAACAAGCTCTGCTTCTTCCTACTCCTTTTCGGACGTGCTGTCATGAAACAACTGGAATTGTGTGATGCATTACATTGCATCGTATGTCTGTTCAAAATAAACTGAAATATAATTCAAATTAAGGTTAAAATTTTACATTTTTTGTGATTGATGTTATGTACTAAAAATAGGTTTATAGAAACATAAATGTTTTGTGTGCAAACATTTTTTTTAAACCATTAAAAGGGTCATGTTTATCAATCAATCAATCAAGCTGTATTTATATAGTGCTTTTCATACACAGCAAGTGGCAAACACAAAGTGCTTTACACAAAAAAAGAACAAAGAAAAAAAACCTGCATCCATACAAACACACTCACACGCACAAAATAAGTTTGATCTTAAAAATACTATGACACATATGAGTTGAGTTTGAGTTTGAGTTTGAGTTTGAGTTTATTTCGAACATGCATGCATACAACATGATACATCACAATTTCCAGTTTCTCTATTCAACATATTCGAAAAGGAGTAGGAAGAAGCAGAGCTTATTTAATCTTACCCCTTTCCCTTTACATAGCAGTTGCTAAAACTTTTGTTCACTTCCTGTTCTCAATTGATTCACAATATACTCCATAAGTAATTACAATAAAAATAAATAAATAATAATTGGTGAAGTAAGTTATATTTAATATGGTGAGATGAGTAAGATTATCTTGAAAATGAATGGATGGATGAGATAAATTCAGAATGTTTATCATGGTTCTTCTTCTTTGTACTTTGTAAACACTTTTGAACAGTTTGAAGAGTTTCTTGAAGTGGATATATGATATAATATATGTGAAATAGAATATAAATAATGCATTAATAGGTCAATAGGAACATACAATTTAGAGAATAATAGTAGTAATAGATATAAATACAAAAAATTAAACAATAAAATTACAAAATGTAAAAAAAAACATTTTAAACATGGAAATAGTTTGATATGATCAGTAAAAAGCCAGTTGTTCTACTTTTAAAACACTTCTTTCTGGTCTACATGTAATGGTGGTTCTTTGGTCAAAAGTGTGCATAGATTATGTTTTACAAGCCATCTTCAAGCCATTTTCTGACTGTCTCTTCAGGATGCACCATTTTGTGTCTTATTTACGTGCCTCCACTTTGACAAGGTCCTCTCCCCATCAGCCATGTTGTAGTTGTTTGCACTTCATAGCGAGTCTACTGACAGATTTAATTTGAACTATACGCTACTTTGCATTAAAAATGGCAACAGCGGAGGATGCATGTGCATGTACGACCCAGTGTGCCCCACAACAAGACGATAGACGAAAAAAAAGATGCTTATTGACTATGGCGGACATGCACAAAGCCCTTATATATGTTAAACAGAATATAAATAATACATTAGTAAGTTAATAGGAACATAAAATTGAGAGAATAATAGTATTAATATTAGATATAAATGAAAAAAAATACACAATAAAAATAAAAAATGTAAAAAGAACATTTAAAACATGGAAACAGTTTAACATGATCAGTAAAAGCCTGTTTTTCTACTTTTAAAACACTTCCTTGTGGTCTACATGTAATAGTGGTTCTTTGGTCAAAAGTGTGCAGTGATTATGTTTCACAAGCCTTCTTCAAGCCATTTTCTGACTGTCTCTTCAGGATGCACCATTTTGTGTCGTATTTACGTGCCTCCACTTTGGCAGGGTCCTCTCCCCATCAGCCATGTTGTAGTTTTTAGCACTTCATAGCGAGTCTACTGACACATTTAGTTCGAACTATACGCTACTTTGCATTGAAAATGGCAACAGCGGAGGATGCATGTGCATGTACGAGCCAGTGTGCCCCACAACAAGATGATAGAGGAAAAAGAAGATGCTTATTGACTATGGCAGACATGCACAAAGCCCTTATATATGTAAAATATAATAAAAATAATACAAACCCCGTTTCCATAAGAGTTGGGAAATTGTGTTAGATGTAAATATAAACGGAATACAATGATTTGCAAATCATTTTCAATCCATATTCAGTTGAATATGCTACAAAGACAACATATTTGATGTTCAAACTCATAAACTTTTTTTTTTTTGCAAATAATCATTGACTTTAGAATTTGATGGCAGCAACATGTGACAAAGAATTTGGGAAAGGTGGCAATAAAAACTGATAAAGTTGAGGAATGCTCATCAAACACTCATTTGGAGCATACCACAGGTGTGCAGGCTAATTGGGAACAGGTGGGTGCCATGATTGGGTATAAAAACAGCTTCCCAAAAAATGCTCAGTCTTTCACAAGAAAGGATGTAGCGAGGTACACCCCTTTGTCCACAACTGCGTGAGCAAATAGTCAAACAGTTTAAGAACAACGTTTCTCAAAGTGCAATTGCAAGAAATTTAGGGATTTCAACATCTACGGTCCATAATATCATCAAAAGGTTCAGAGAATCTGGAGAAATCACTCCACGTAAGCGGCATGACCAGAAACCAACATTGAATGACCGTGACCTTAGATCTCTCAGACGGCACTGTATCAAAAACCGACATCAATCTCTAAAGGATATCACCACATGGGCTCAGGAACACTTCAGAAAACCACTGTCACTAAATACAGTTGGTCGCTACATCTGTAAGTGCAAGTTAAAGCTCTACTATGCAAAGCGAAAGCCATTTATCAACAACATCCAAAAACGCCGCCGGCTTCTCTGGGCCCAAGATTATCTAAGATGGACTCATGCAAAGTAGAAAAGTGTTCTGTGGTCTGACGAGTCCACATTTCAAATTGTTTTTGGAAATATTCGACATCGTGTAATCCGGACCAAAGGGGAAGCGAACCATCCAGACTGTTATCGACGCAAAGTTCAAAAGCCAGCATCTGTGATGGTATGGGGGTGCATTAGTGCCCAAGGCATGGGTAACTTACACATCTGTGAAGGCACCATTAATGCTGAAAGGTACATACAGGTTTTGGAACAACATATGCTGCCATCTAAGCGCCGTCTTTTTCATGGACGCCCCTGCTTATTTCAGCAAGACAATGCCAAGCCACATTCAGCACGTGTTACAACAGCATGGCTTGGTAAAAAAAGAGTGCGGGTACTTTCCTGGCCCGCCTGCAGTCCAGACCTGTCTCCCATCGAAAATGTGTGGCGCATTATGAAGCGTAAAGTACGACAGCGGAGACCCCGGACTGTTGAACGACTGAAGCTCTACATAAAATAAGAATGGGAAATAATTCCACTTTCAAAGCTTCAACAATTAGTTTCCTCAGTTCCCAATCGTTTATTGAGTGTTGTTAAAAGAAAAGGTGATGTAACACAGTGGTGAACATGCCCTTTCTCAACTACTTTGGCACGTGTTGCAGCTATGAAATTCTAAGAGTTTTAACATCAAATATCTTGTCTTTGTAGTGCATTCAATTGAATATGGGTTGAAAAGGATTTGCAAATCATTGTATTCCGTTTATATTTACATCTAACACAATTTCCCAACTCATATGGAAACGGGGTTTGTACATGTACGAGCCAGTGTGCCCCACAACAAGATGATAGAGGGAAAAGAAGATGCTTATTGACTATGGCGGACATGCACAAAGCCCTTTGGGTCAATGTATACCACATATTTATAATCCGTTGATGCCACACCTGGGGAAAACTTCACCAAATAGGCAAATTCCAAACACCTGGTTTCCAAGAAGTATATATGAAGGACAGATTATTTTATAAATATTTCCCAACGCCTCCACGATTTGTTTAGAAATTTTTGGGACTTATGCACATACAAAAACACAACAGCAGATACCAATAGGTCACAAAAGTTGGTTTTGCAAAATTTTTCCCCCTTAAAACATAAATTCATAAACTTTTCAAAGTCCACTCTGACTGGGATTTGAACCCGGCACCTTTGCCTTACGAGACAAGCACTGAAGCGGTGCAACATGGGAGCAAGTAATCCCTTGTAGCAGTAAGCAGCTATGAATACATTTTCGGTTAAAATTTCATAAATGTAGCGCCCGTCATTCATTATTTAAACAATTTACATGCGCTTCTTCACACTAACCCCGCAAATTGTGGTGCCCTACATCTTTAGGGGCAGTGTGGCCGTCCAACAATAAATCGTTTTTAGATTTGCTGCGGATTAATTTCAATTAATCACGATTAAATATCATACATTTTTTTAATATGTTTTTTTATTATGTTTTTCATTTTTCATGAGCAAAGAAACTCAAGAATGAAGAGAATATATGAATGCACTTACAGTGTTTATTCAACAGCTTTAACATAACGTTTATGTTAATAAATAACTTGTACGTTTTTTTTAAAGCATAAGTGTCAAATTCAAGGCCCGGGGGCCAGATTTGGCCTGACACATTATTTTATGTGGTCATTTATCTTTTTTTTTTGTGTACCTTTATCTTGTTTTAATGTGGCACTTTGTCTTTTTTCCTAAATGTATCTGTTCGTTCAATTTTGACAATATCTTTCATAACATATTGTTCATAACAAATCCAACAATAAAACATTTAATCTTATACATTTCAGGCTATCAGTTAATTAATTTCAATTAATCAGAATTGAATATCTTCATTTTTAATCTGTATTAATCGTGTTTCCTTTTACATGAGCAAAGAGACTCAAGAATTAAGTGAATACATACAGCATATGCTCTTAACATGTTTATTAAGCACCTTTAGAAACAAGTTCAATCAATGTTAACAAAATTAATGCTTTTCTAAACCAGAGGTGTCTAAAGTGCGGCCCGGGTGCCATATGCGAACCGCAGGTAATTTTTTTAACGGCCCACGGCACATTCAATATTGGTTCTAATAACACAAAGCTGCCATGCAGGCAGTTTTTCTTTTTTTTATTCAAAACTATCATTGCTCAAAAAATAATAATGAATCAAAATCAATGTTGTTTTGAATTAAATTACTTCACATCAAATATTTCATTTCGAATATATTTTTTTTAGGGAGAAATAATACAGATTTTGTTTTTCTGCCCAATAAAAAAACAAAGATTTCTTTGACAAAAAGGGCAAAAAAAACATAAAAAATTAACAAAAGCTTATATGGATCAATGGATAGATCTGAAGTTCTGTACTGAGGTGGCGACTTGTCCAGGGTTAACCCCGCCTTCCGCCCGAATGCAGCTGAGATAGGCTCCAGCACCCCCCGCGACCCCGAAAGGGACAAGCGGTAGAAAATGAACGGATGGATAGATCTAAAGTTGATCTAGAGACTTGTTGTAAGAAACATTTAAAAAGTGTAAGACTTTTTTTATACACTTTTGAGTGGTGCCATTTTTAAAACCATAGTAATGAATTAAAATCAATGAAATAAAATCAATGTTGTTATGAATTATTGACCTATTAACATTAAAATTTCCAATTTGAAAATTAGTTTGGGGAAAATATTGCATGTTTTGTGTTTTTGCTATGAAAAAACAGGGTTTTCTTGACAAAAAGGGCATTAAACTTAAAAAAAAAAAAATGTTACTTCATACGGACAGGTACACCCAAAGTTGATCCAGAGATTTAACATTGAACAACAAAAATTAAAATAATAACATATGACTTAGAGATAGGGTGAGAAGCTTTGTCATCCGAGAGAAGCTCAGAGTAAAGCCGCTGCTCCTCCACATTGAGAGGAGCCAGATGAGGTGGTACGGGCATCTGCTCAGGATGCCACCCGAACGCCTCCTGATGTGTTTAGGGCACGTCTGACTGGCAGGAGGCCAAGGGGAAGACCCAGGACACGTTGGGAAGACTATGTCTCCCGGCTGGCCTGGGAACGCCTCGGGATCCCCCGGGAGGAGCTGGACAAAGTGGCTAGGGAAAAGGAAGTCTGGGATTCTCTGCTTAGGCTGCTGCCCCCACGACCGACCTTGGATAAGCGGAAGAAAATGGATGGATGGATGGATGACTTGTTTTTTATACTTTTATGACTGGGACCCTTCTTTGTCACAGAACTCTAAAGGTTAAATAAAACATTGCAAAATGGCCTCTGCAGCCTTAAATCTTTCAGTTCGGCCCTCAGTGGGAAAAGTTAGGACATCCCTGTTCTAAAAGAAAACATATTCACATTAATGTGGACTTGTTACTTATTTTGTGTTATTCTTTTGTTTAGTTTTTAGATGGAAGTGCGTCAACGAAACACTTTTTGATATAATATATGTGAAATAGAATATAAATAATGCATTAATAGGTCAATAGGAACATACAATTTAGAGAATAATAGTAGTAATAGATATAAATACAAAAAATTAAACAATAAAATTACAAAATGTAAAAAAAAACATTTTAAACATGGAAATAGTTTGATATGATCAGTAAAAAGCCAGTTGTTCTACTTTTAAAACACTTCTTTCTGGTCTACATGTAATGGTGGTTCTTTGGTCAAAAGTGTGCATAGATTATGTTTTACAAGCCATCAAAAAAAATTCTTCCTTCAGAGTTTGGGTTGAGCGTTTATGGTACCTCGTCTCGATTCCGATTCCCAATGATTCTGGTTTCTTTCCACAGGAATACACTTTCACAAAAAAATGTCACTGTATTTTAGAAAACCTCATAAAAAAACATTTACACATATCTTGTTGTTTATGGGGGTGTTTCGATCAGAATTGTATGATGCCGATCATTGATCGCACTCTGATCATCCATGAGTGAAATCATCCGATAAAGATTTACAATTAATACATTTACAATGTATTAATTGTATCTTAATGTTTTTTGATGAGTGCTATTCTGGGCTGCCAAGTTTCAGAAAATGACAAGAGTGAGACTTTGGTGGCATGATGCATTTGAAAAACATTTGACCTTTTTTAACACCAATTTGGCCTGTTTTAACGTCGATTTATACTTAAGACTGATGTTCTCACCTCCAACAGCTCTCCCTGCCATGTGGCCTCTTAATGCTAGTCTTAATTAACCAGAACTTAGAAATGAAAATCATCTCCACTGTTTTCTCTCCTGGCTACTTTGTCTCATCCTCTGCATCTGTGTGAATCTCTTCTTCAACTCTGTCCTCACTGTCTTCAATCTCTTCTGATCGCTCTTGATCTTTCAGTGTTGCCATTGCTATTGGCCGTCATAAAAGTTGCTAGAAGTTGCTAGATGACATCATTGGCTCACTTGCATAATTGATTACAATGGATGCTGTAGGAGAGGAATAACATGGAGGGAGGCATAAAAAGTGAGTTAAAAAATGAAATGTATGATTACAATTGTAAATAAAATAAAAATTCTGTTGATTATTAGTTTAGTTGTATGTTTTTTGTTGAAAAATGTATGAAATTTGATCAAAAGACTGAAGGGTTGTGATATTCACAAATGAACCAAATCTACTGACTGGCTCATTAACATGAACAATTCTTATTATAATTTTTTTTTTTCCAAATGTAACTTTATTTATTGTATTCACATTAATCTCGGCAGCACGGTGGTACACGGGTTAGTGCGTCTGCCTCACAATACGAACGTCCTGGGTTCGATCCTGCGCTCGGGATCTTTTTGTGTGGAGTTTGCATGTTCTCCCCGTGACTGCGTGGGTTCCCTCCGGGTACTCCGGCTTCCTCCCACCTCCAAAGACATGCACCTTGGGATAGGTTGATTGGCAACACTAAATAGGCCCTAGTGTGTGAATGTGAGTGATAATGTTGTCTGTCTATTTGTGTTGGCCCTGCGATGAGGTGGCGACTTGTCCAGGGTGTACCCCGCCTTCGGCCCGAATGCAGCTAAGATAGGCTCCAGCACCCCCGCGACCCCGAACGGGACAAGCGGTAGAAAATGGAAGGATGGATGGATGGACATTAATCTCTCTCTGTAAACCAATTAAGGCAGAAACAGGGGCAGCGCCATCTCCTCTCTGCTCGGACTGCAATGGTATGGACTTTATTGTGATTGCACTTAAAACTACAAGGAAATGTGTTTTTAGTACAAGCTGTCTAAGAGCATAGATGCAGTAGAGTAGTAGACAGGGCACCCCCTGTGAGGAAAGGCTCAGCTACCGCTTGTACGTTGAGGACAATGCGCTTTCATGTCTCCAAAACATCCAAAAAAGTCGCTAGATTTGACGCTAGTCGCTCCAGAGAAAGAGAGTTACTAAGAGGAGTTGAAAAGATACTAGATTTAGCGAGAACGTCGTGAAGTTGACAACACAGCGATTTCGGTGTGAGTGAAAGACAGAGATGCCAAGACCCGCCTCAGGTTGCTTTTGATTGGTTTACATTGAGTGGTGCCTTCCATGGTTGGCTAGTTTTAAGCACAACAATGTATGGATTGGTCTGTGACTGGTTATTTCAGTCAATCAATCAGTTACTCGAACAATCAATCAATCAATCAATGTTTATTTATATAGCCCTAAATCACAAGTGTCTCAAAGGGCTGCACAAGCCACAACGACATCCTCGGTTCAGATACCACATCAGGGCAAGGAAAAACTCAACCCAGTGGGCTGACAATGAGAAACCTTGGAGAGGAACGCAGATGTGGGTGCCCCCCCCCCCCCCCCCCCCCCCCCCCCCCCTAGGGTGACCGGTGCAATGGACGTCGAGTGGGTCTAGCATAATATTGTCAAAGTCCAGTCCATAGTGAATCTAACATAATAGTGGGAGTCCAGTCCATAGTGGGGCCAGCAGGAGACCATCCCGAGCAGAGACAGGTCAGCAGCGCAGAGATGTCCCCAACCGATGCACAGGCGAGCGGTCCACCCCGGGTCCCGACCCTGGGCAGCCAGCACTTCATCCATGGCCACCGAACCTGTGCCCCCCCTTCCACGAGGGAGAGGGGGTCAGAGCAGAAAAGAAAAGAAACAGCAGATCAACTGGTCTAAAAGGGGGGTCTATTTAAAGGCTGGAGTATACCAATGAGTTTTAAGACGGGACTTAAATGCCTCGACTGAGGTAGCATCTTTAACTGTTACCGGGAGGGCATTCCAGAGTACTGGAGCCCGAATAGAAAACGCTCTATAGCCCGCAGACTTTTTTTGGGCTCTGGGAATCACTAATAAGCCGGAGTTCTACAACATGTTGCGAGGAAAAAAGTTTATTATTATGAAAAAATATGGTAGAAAATGGATGGATGGCTGGATGGAGTAGTGAATGGGGAAACATAAGCATGAGAAATGTTAAGTGTGGCGTGTGGCTTGAGAAAGTGTTAAATGGCGTGACTCTCACACTCAGAGCGTGAGGCTTGGCAGCCCAGACTATTTATTGTTTAACAATGTGAAAATGAATGAGAGTGTTCATGTAAAGATGGAGTTTGTTAAAGGGGGAGTCAACTTTTTTGCCTATCATTCACAATCATTACGAAAGACATGACGACGGATCAGTGACTTTCGGTGAGGTTCATGGCTGGTGAGGCACTGACTTCATCACAGTCAGATTTACAAACATATAAACCCTAAAGAGTATCTTATTCACCATTTGATTGGCAGCAGTTAACGGGTTATTTTTTAAAAGCTCATACCAGCATTCTTCCCTGCTTGGCACTCAGCATCAAGGGTTGGAATTGGGGGTTAAATCACCAAAAAGTATTCCCGGGCGCGGCGCCGCTGCTGCCCACTGCTGCCCACTGCTCCCCTCACCTCCTAGGGGGTGATCAAGGAATGGGTCAAATGCAGAGGACAAATTTCATTACACCTAGTGTGTGTGTGACAATCATTGGTACTTTAACTTAACTTTAACTTTACACATACAAACTGTAGCACACAAAAAAGCACATTTAATAAAAAAAAACGTTATTATGGTCTTACCTTTACTTATAAATGAAGTCCATTCGCCGCTGTTGTGCTGGATTAATACACCCCCTGATGGGAGTGTTATATCAACTAAAGCCCTCACTTAAACTTTCCACGTGCAAGATTGAATCTATTTAAAAAAGTGTAACCGAGGGTCTATAAATGTCGCCTATACTGTATGAAACTACAAAATAACAAACACGGAGGCTCCAGTTTACACGAGGACCACTTTATTTACCTTCTTTCAAAAACCTCCGCTCCACTCCAACGTGTCATCACTTCCGCTCTTAGCGCCTTCAAAATAAGAGCTCAAGGCATATACTGTATAACAGCGCATAACAGGAACTTAACATCACAAAGAGGAAAGCCCATTAAAATAGGTTACAAAAGTTATTTAATAAGAAGCCACAAAGTGCAAAAACAATAATGTTCGTGTAGGAGGAGTTGTGAATTAGGTACACCTGCAGTCTGCAGGTGTACCTAATGTTGTGGACCTGCAGTCATTCACAACTCCTCCAACATGAACATTTGTGTTTTTGCACTTTTTGGCTTCTTATGAAATAACTTTTTTAAATAGATTCAATCTTGCACGTGGAAAGTTTAAGTGTGGGCTTTAGTTGATACAACACTCCCGTCAGGGGTTGCATTCTACGGCGGGGGTGCAGGAGGCGGGATTACTGGAGCCTCAGCCAGTGCATCTTTTGCAGCCGTTTTATGATCACTCAGCACAAGAAATACGTTACACACATACAGTTGTTGACAAAATACACTGTACATTATATACCTCAGCTAACTAAACTATGGAAATGTATAATATAGTTCATATAGCGATACTGTCTCACTGCACAGCAGGCCAGCAGTTAGCCAATCCATGTTGAGGCACAACTGAGTGACGTGCCTCAACTGGCTGCTGTTCACCGCTCCGTCTCTTCTCAGTATTTGAACGGCAAATGTGAAAATTCAGCAATTTTGAATAAAAATAATCTAAAACTGGTGAAGTTAAATGGAAAATAACTTTATAGTATAATCACTGGATACATATAACAATTTAATACATTTTTTTTCTTTTTAAATTTTTTTTCTTTCCATGATGGCAGGTGAGGCCCCGCCTCACCTGCCTCTAGTGACTGCACGTCACTGCGACGGATGTGTTTTTTAAATGTATTCTAAATATTAAATAAATGCGATCAAAATTCTGCTTACAATGGAGCCTATAGAAGCTGCTCTATTCTGCCTACAAAGCTCTTAAAAAACATGTAAACACCTTCATTAAGGTTTTATATACATAATGTAAGTATATATGTAATGTAGTAACAGTCACATGTATAAGATGTAATATTTACATATTGTCATAATTTTAAGCATACGCGGTGCATTAATTTAAAAAATGCATCATAACGTATGCTTTTTTTCCCCAACAACATAACTGATTAATGCTCACGGCAGACTTCATGAGAGCCAACAAACATAATACAACATCACTTACTCTACAGCAGGGGTCCCCAACCCCCGGTCCGCGGCCTGGTACCGGTCCGTGGATCGATTGGGACCGGGCCGCACAAGAAATTAAAAAAACAAACATATATATATATATATGTATTTTTTTAAATGTTTTAATTTATTTTATTAAATCAACATAAAAAACACAAGATGCACTTACAATTAGTGCACTAACCCCAAAAGAACCTCCCTACCCCATTCACACTTATTCGCACAAAAGGGTTGTTTCTTTCTGTTATTAATATTTCTGGTTCCCACATTATATATCAATATAGATCAATACAGTCTGCAGGGATACAGTCCGTAAGCACGCATGGTTGTATTTTTTTATGAGAAAAAAACAAAAACCAAAAAAATACCAGACCTCCCCCCCGGTCCGTGGGACAATTTTTCAAGCGTTGACCGGTCCGCAGTTACAAAAAGGTTGGGGACCACTGCTCTACAGGGTCTGCTGTCATTAGGATTTCATTTAGAAAAGGAATGAGAGCGGACACAAAATATAATAATGAGAGCAACTCCATAGGAGACTGGAATTATTCCACAAAGTCTTAGATATTGCAGAATAAAATAACGAGACAATGTGGCATGAATGCTCGTATATAGTGTGGCTCGAGGTGGAGGGGAAATCACAGCCAATTCCAGCACAAATGGCCTTGTGTGTACACTCTTACAGTTGTTTATGTTGCATGTCCTTCCTGATGCAAAGGTTCCATTTGTCCAATGACCAGTTGTTAGGGCCCAGGCAGGGAATTGACCCAACGACAAATATGATTACGACCTTAAATTGGCCAACATACAGTATGTCATCATTTTTCATGACTGCCTTGGACTTTTTTAATTCTTTCTTTAGTTTCTGTATCATTTCCTGCCCAGCGCTTTTATTTGTGTTTCCACTTCCTCACCTATCCCTAATTAGATACTTCTTATGCCAGCCCTGGGGACAGAGCTGGATCATTTTCCTTTGTTTTCCTTTTCCTTTTGGTGAATAGCATTAACCTCTGAAGTTGGAAGTCAGAGCTGGGAATGACGTCAAATACGAGTTATGAGCGTTACGAGGTTGGAAATCAAGATGGCCACAACCACCAAAGCTATTCATGCGCTTGCCTTATCTTACTATGAACAACTTATGGAAAAATATGCACTCCTTCTGCAACCTTCAAACAGAATGAATTAATGAAGAGGAAACACACGCTATTGCTCGCACTGTGGAACGTACAAAACACATGAAAAAAAAAATATTTTGTAACATTACCATAAAAACAACAATCATCATCATCGGCGGTCACTCGAAGCGAGTATGACGGTCCTCCTGGTAGAGGAGTATCCCTTTATGGAGGATGTCTGTGCCTGACTTTGTTTAACGTGGGGAGACTGGTGCACAGACGGTCACCACACGATCCTTGACAGATCCGGGTCAGGGTCCAGTGGCATGGAGTCCAAGACGACTGGGGACCCTTTTCTGCTGCAGCCTTCATCCGCCATCCCAGCCGTTGTGACGCTCTATAGCAGGGGTCCCCAAACTTTTTGACCCGGGAGCCGTAGTGGGTTAAAAAAATTTGACCAGGGGCCGCACTATATATATATATATATATATATATATATATATATATATATATATATATATATATATATATATATATATATATATATATATATAAATAAATACAATCCAAACTGTCTTTTCCTTAAACTGAACAAAAGTCATATGTCCACTGATGTTTAAAAACTCTACACTCGGAGTGTAATTTATGTTTCCCCAAAGATTTTGCCATTTTTTCCACTCGTGCACTAATTGACTGAAAGATCGCGCACTTGCCGCCTTTGTGGCACAAGCGTGATGACGTCCCGTTACCGCTGGGAAAATGCATTTTTAGACAATATGATTTGCTGTGAGCGGCTAGGAGACCCAATAACAAGCGGTAGAAAATGGATTGATGGATGGGCGAAAAAGGACAGATGAAAAATAATTCATATATACCATTTTTTTTTTTTTAGTCGGGACTACCCGGGGGCCGGATTTTGGACGCTGGCGTGCCGTATCTGCCTAGGAGACCCAGTAACAAGCGGTAGAAAATGGATTGATGGATGGGCGAAAAAGGAAAGATTAAAAAAAATAATAATAAAAAATATATATATATATAAATATATGTTTTTTTTTTACTTGGTATTACCCGCGGGCCGGATTTTGGATGCTGGCGTGCCTTATCTGCCTAGGAGACCCAGTAACAAGCGGTAGAGAATGGATTTTAGGATGGGCGAAAAAGGACAGATTAAAAAAAAGTATAATCAAAAAATAAATAAACACAATTTTTACTTACTTTTTAGCCAGGACTACTCGCGGGCCGGATTTTGGACGCTGGCGTGCCGTATCTGCCTAGGAGACTCAGTAACAAGCGGTAGAAAATGGATTGATGGATGGGTGTAAAAGAACACAATAAAAAAAATAATAATTAGAAAAAAAAAAAAAATGTTTTTTTGTTATTGTTTTTTTTACTTGGTACTACCCGCGGGCCGGATTTTGGACGCTGGCGGGCCGTATCTGGCCCGCGGGCCGTAGTTTGGGGACCCCTGCTCTATAGGGTTAGCAATCTGTTCTACCGTTGAGGTCTTGGGTTGTTATTTCCCCATAACTGGGCCCACATGGATGTGGGAGTGCCTTCTTCCGCCATCGCAGCCGTTGTGGTGGTTCTTACATCTACCGCCTTCCGCCTGCTCCGCCGTTGAGGTCTTCTAAAAACAACAATACATTGTACACAAATAGTCAGGAGTGTTCATGACGAATATCACAGAAGCTTGTATTATTGTTTACCCTAACAGCAGCCATCTTTGAAGCCAACTCGGGAATGGGGAAGACTCTCCAACTTTCTGATTAGGAAATCCGACCTTCAAGTGTTCAAGTTGACATTTCAACTAAGAACTCGGAAATTCCGACTTACCAGTACAAATGCTTTATTTCTTCATTACTTCATTTATGCTTCCGAAGTAGGGATGGGAATTTTAAAGATTTTTGCGGTTTTGATTCCACTTTCAATTCTGCTTAACGATTTTTTTTTTTTTTTTATCAGTTCTCTAATCGATTTTAATTTGGATAAAAGGATAACAAACAAGTTGATTAGCGTTAACTTTGCTCAGCTTAGAAGAAACATGAACGTACAAACTCAACAGTGAGGTGTTAAGAGGCCGACAACCTCCATGGTAAGTGATAAGTAATATCATAATACAATTAATAGTCTACGGTGGAAATAAACTAAATATTACAGAAAAGGATTATTTTTAAAGAAATATATGAGCTGACCACTCAGAAGTAATACTTTGTCAACGAGTGACAAATACAAGCAACTCAAGTCCAATATAAGTGTACATTGTGCAATTTGGTGAGAGGCATGATTTATGATATACAATAAAACTTCCAAGGAGCAGGGAAGCGAGGAAACAGCTGGCCATTCGATGATGTAAATGAAGCAGCATAAACTGCTAAACAGCTAAATGACAGTTTATAGCAATGGACTCTTTTATGGTCCATTTGTACACTCTCAGTTACATCAACATTGATATTATACATAGATATGAATTCCGTTAATTGTAGCTTTGATGTAGCAAGCTACTTTTGCCGTGTACCTTGTAGTGCAACTTGCTACAATTCTCCAGGGATAGCTTCACCTTTAGCTTAGCTACATTGTCCAAGTAGCTTGCCCACCACTGGCGTTTTTTTTTTTTACCATTGCAAAGATGAAAACTGAGCTGTGTCAATCAATCCACAACTTGAGTCTTGTTGTTGGCCATTTAATGTTTTTGCTTCAGGGGAGACAAATACACGATGCACAGTTTGAATATGGTGTTGTTTTATGTTGAAAAAAGAAAACTATTGTGTTTGTTTCTTATTAAAGCATGTCCAAAAAGGAGTAGGAAGAAGCAGTGCTTATTAAATCCTGCCCGTTTTTGTTAACACATTTGTTTGTACTCAGTCTGCAATATAACAGTGAACAAATGAATACTGTAAATGAGTAGGTAAATAAATGAATAGACAAATAAGTAGTAAACAAATATCATAAATAAACAATGAATAAAGTTATCATAAATAAATAGTTTATTAATTTATGATCCATGTAATGAAATTAATAACAATATCTAATTTTTCAAAAAGGTTCAAGATGTTTATCACGATTCTTCTTTTTTGTACTTTATAAAAAGTTTGAGTTTGAACAGTTTCTTAAATCGGATTATATTAATACGTTGTCCGACTTCTTTGCCTAATCAATTCTGTAATTTAGTTCCACATACTGATATGCTTAAGTCTTAAGCGCATATTTTTTAATATGAGATATCCAGTTCACTTTATCATCTATTATTACACCCCAAAAATTTACTCTTTCAATATCTACTCAGTCTATTTGTATTTATGTTTGACTTTCTCTTCTGCTGTCACCAAATCACATTATTTTAGTTTTATTGAGGTTCAAAGATAGTCTGTTTTTGTCAAACCATCTTTTTAATTTGTTTATTTTGACTGTTATCATTTGTTTTTGATCTGTGTCTTCTCTCCTGAACAAAACACACGTGTGTCGTCTGCAAATAATTTGTTTATTTAGAGATTGAACAATTTTGGTCCCAGTATTGATCCCTGGGGTACGCCCCAAGATATATTTAGCGCTGTAGTGTTCTCCTATAGCTTCATATATTGCTCCATGCTGGTTAAGTAGCTTCTTACCCATTTTAAGACCAGCCCTCTGATTCCACATCATTACAATTTGTTAACTAAGATATTATAATTAATTGTGTCAAATGTTTTTGTTAGATAAACACTGCAGCTGCACACTGTTTACCATCCATTGCATTGGTAATCTCTACCGTTATTTTGGTTAATGCCATCAAGATTGAGATGTTCGCTCTGTATCCGTATTGGTTGTCTGCGAGTATTTGTCAAATGGGTCTAATTTGTTGTTAAACACATTTTCAATAATTTTTGAAAATTGTGAAAGTAAGGAAACGGGTTTATAGTTTGTAAACTTGTATTTGTCTCCAGTCTTATAAATCGGTACAACTTTTGCTATTTTAATTTTGTTTGGGAGTTTGCCTGTTTGAAATGATAGATTACTGATGTACGCTAAAAGTTTTGAAACCTCTTCAATAACCTTTTTTTTATCTTTTCCATATTAAACCTGTTAAAATCAGTTGAGGTATTTACATTTCTTTACGATTTTGATTATTTTCTCTCTTCTGTCACGTCAGTGAGAACCATTGAGTTGGGATTTCTGTCTATGGTGTCTTTCAAGTCCTCGATTGACACAGGATCTGGAATCCTTTCCTCCAGATATAGGGCAATATTTACGAAGTTGTTATTAAAGCTTTCAACTACATCTGTTGAATTTTTCCTTACCATTTTTGAAATAGGTTACAGTTTGCAAAAAGGGAGATCCATGCGTAAGGCAATTTAGAGTCTTTTGTGGTTCAAAAGAAGCCAGGCAGCACCACAATAATGGTTAAGCAAAAGCGAGCACAGGATTTTGGAAAAAATACCTGGAAAAAGTTAGCATTAAGGATATCAGACTGGGACCGGTCTGTACGAAACTGCGATCACCAAGAGTGATAGTCAGGTATAAATAGGGCGAAAAGTGATAATTGCAAACAGGTGCTCACAGTGGTATCGTCCTCTGCCAGAAATCAATGGTTTAAGCAAGTATGGGAGAAAAAAACAGAATAAGTAATCCCATCATAATAGCAAATCAACAGAATATAACAGCATCGTTCATATTGTCATTTTTATGTCTCCATCGGAGAAGTAATGAGGATAATCCATCATAGCACCAATTTTAAAGATACTATTTAGTATGCCCCATGTTGTTTTCATGTTATATTTGTACCTTTCTAATAATTGACCTTAATATTATTTCTTACATATTCGTAAGATGCTGTTTAGCTTGTTCTTGTAAGTTTTAAACCTATCTCGATTGATATTTGTGTTATAACAGTTCTATGTAATGTATTTTTCTTGTTACAAAGATTTTTCTGTCTGTTTGTCTTCCAAGGTTGATTTTTCATCTTCCTATTTAGTTGCTTTCATTGACAATGTTTGCCACAAAGCATCATGAAAGTACTAACGTCCCAACGTTGTTCTCTCAGTTCATTCTTAAAAGCAACCCATACTTTTCTCTGTGCCTAATCTTCGAAGGGTCTTTTTTTCATCCATGTTCCTTTTCTTATAGTTTCCATCATACAGTATACTGATGTCAGGTATTAGCAGACCACTTGTAGTATAATCAAAATCATTAGTAAATATGTGCATATTATCAATTATGAAGTGAAGTGAAATATATTTATAAAGTGCTTTTCTCTAGTGACTCAAAGCGCTTTATATACATAATTACATTTAAACCAGTGTGGGTGGCACAGGGAGCTGGTGGGTGAAGTCTCTTCCCCAAGGACACAACTGCTGTGATTAGGATGGCAGAAGCGGGGATCGAACCTGGTAACCTAAAATACACCGCCATTCTGTGATCCTGCTTGGCCTTGTAATTTTAAGATACAAATTCATGCTATACGATGTATCACTTAAGCAATCAATGGCAGTAGTTTCTTTAGTATCACACATGGGAAGGTGCTATCAGACCATCCTCTGTGTCCACAATACCAAACCAAGGAAAAGATAGTGTTGAAAAACAGTCTGGATCTGATGACAGGCTTTTGTTAGAAGAGGCGACTGATCATTGAGTTACACACGCATGAGTATGTATACATTTGAGAAGATCGGGGACATACATTTCTGTGTTTTTTTTGCTCTAACCCCCAAGATGCATATCTGAACTGGTAGTGAACACTTTGGTATTTGGGATGGCAGAAGAAGTAACTGACCTGTATTGAAATATCTGCCTGATTCACCAATGTGTCCGTGAGACTTTCCTTTCATGGTAGAAGGTTCTTAGGAAAACAATTTAAGTGGGTTTTACAATGTTTTTTAAATTTATAATTTTTGTCCATATGCCTGTAATTGTCATCGGTAACCCCCATATATTTCACATATGAACATTGGCTTTATGTGTACAAAACAAACTGTCAAGGACTCTGAGCATTGAAAGTAAATTCCTGCAGAACAAAATGAGAAAGGTATGGAGAAGACAAATGACTATTTTCACTTAAAACATCACCACAGCAGGAGGGCACACTTGACAGAGCAAATTATCTTTTTTAAACAGATTTTGCTCACATTTTTCCTCACTTTGCCATGACACCTTTTCAGTCTCCACGGCAACCACCACCTCTTCCAATGTCACACCTCTCCCCCTTCATGAGTTGCCCTGATCGCCAATCTGCAAACTTCTGCTCCTCTTCCTAAAACTCAACCAAAACAAGTCACATCACTCTGAGGGTCTCCAAGTCTTGTGTCCACCACCTGTCTGGCATCCTGCATCACATGCAGGATGGGGCGGTATAGCTCGGTTGGTAGAGTGGCCGTGCCAGCAACTTGAGGGTTCCAGGTTCGATCTCCGCTTCCGTCATCCTAGTCACTGCCGTTGTGTCCTTGGGCAAGACACTTTACCCACTTGCTCCCAGTGCCCCCCACATTGGTTTAAATGTAACTTAGATATTGGGTTTCACTATGTAAAAGCGCTTTGAGTCACTAGAGAAAAGCGCTATATAAATATAATTCACTTCACTTCACTTCACTTCACATCTTCAGCCTGAATTATTTGGATAACTGCCCGTCTGGTACTGTGACATAGGACAATCCTATCTGTTCTCAACCACTACCAACCAAAGAGAAACTGGTTCTGGCCCAAGTAAAACCTGCTCTTGACCATGCTGCCACCTATCTGTTGTATTGTGATCACTCAGACCTGGATGGTCGTGGAGTTGTGTTCTCAAGCAGACAGAGACCACTAAAGAGATGATTCTCGTTTCACTTTCAAGTGTACTCTGGTGGATTGCGGTTCCCTTTTAGGGATGGGTACCTTTCATAGTTTCATACTTTCATATTTGATACTTGATATGGGACCAATTCCCAGTACCTGGGAAAGGATACCTTAATTTAGGGTACCAATAATAATAATAATAATAATAATAATAATAATAATAATACAAGAATTTAACATTTAATATAGAGCTGTGCTGTCCAGTTGTGATCTTGTTTTCTTACACTTCTCTGTCTCATTTACAAGTACTGTACTGTACTGTATTAGAGACAGTAGTAGACTTTGCATGAAGTTGCAATTTTAAGACGTTAGATGTCAGTAGTGTATAGACTACAGTTTGTTGCCTTTGTCAGAAAATTATCTTTGCCATTAAGTTGAATGTGCTAGGATTTTCGTTTGTTGAGACTTACAAAGTGTTTATACTGTAAGTATTGTATTTATTACACACCAAATGTTGCGATTACCAAATTTGGAGGTGTTGTAATGAACATATAACATCGCTATTGCTAATTGTAAGCATGTCTATGGCAAATCCAATGTAATCATGCTTTGTTGGCTATCAGAAGTCTGGATGAATCTTCTCAGAGTGTTTGATTGCTTGTTTCCTGGCCAAGTGCTTAAATCGGTGCCGAGTCTGCAACCAGACCTGACGTAAAGTACAACAAAGGTATCGAATAATGGCAACGTTTGATTTTGCGCAATCGGTACCTCGTAGCATCGACAGACTTTGATACTTATAAAAATACTGAGTTCAGTACCCATTCCTAATCCTGTGTGCTCAAATGTGAATGTGTTATAAATCACACCAAAGAGCACACAGAAATGACACTAAGCCGCTCGCTCCCTCTGTGCATGTGGCCAAGTGTGGTTTGTATGTATAAATCTCTAGATCCCAAATATATGTATATCAGTGGCGGATGCTGGTCTCTCAAGGAGGGGAAGCTCATTTTCGGCCTACATCATAAAATGTGTTGGTTTATTTAGACGTAATTTCTACCCTATGTTCCTTTTTAAGAAAGTGATCTGTGACCCTGTCGTACCAAGAAGGCGTCTGTGGGGGAGAGTGTGATCACCGCGCCTGCAGGAGCAAAGGTCACCGCCTCTGTCCATGGTTCTGAAGCACCATCAGACGGGGGCGTGGCATGTGCTGACGGCAAGACACAGCTGGCAGGTGATTAGATTTCACAGGTGATACGTGTTAATCTAATCGTCTGTTGTCTTTAACAGTAAGCGGCCGGGAGCAGAGCGAGAGAGAGGATACGGACATGACTGAAAAGTCATGTTCTCGGAGAGAAATCGATTATTGAAGAAAACATTATCCTTAAAAACCTTGTTGAATCTGCACGCTGGACTCTTGTGCCGTGTCTTCAGTGGAACTGCGAGGAAGCGACTTCCACAGCGTCTTTTCCAGGGATTTGACAAGTGTCCTCTCAATGGCCAGCAGAGCTAGGCTGCTTCAACGGCCTTGGCCCATGGTGTTGCGGGTGTAAGACTTGAGCCACTTTAAACAGGAGAAGCTCCTCTCTGTACCTGCAGATGTAGCTCCAATCATTGCCAATAATGACAATAGTTTGTACACCTGTGTGCATTTGTGTGCATTATTAATGTATGTTTGTTGTTCAATAAAAAAACAAAAACAAAAAAAACATTCAAATTATCTTGCTTGCTACCAAGCTAGCTCGCTAGCTGGGACTGGCTAGTGCGAAGTGTGTCCGCCTGTGAGTGCTTTGAGACGGTGGAGGGGCTCAGCAGCACCCGCTGCTCGGTAGGGACAGAAACTGTGAAAGAAGTCAGTCTCCAAACACAAAAAAACACCAGAAATAGAAGCTATATTTGCCGCTAGTAGTTTTTAACAAAGAAAATGTTGCTAAGAGGATCAGGAAAGTCTCCGCTTCAACTCAGAACAACAGAATTAATATTGAAATCTGCTCCCACAAACATTTACAACACAAGATCGCTGATTCGCTCATTTCGCTGTCAATCTAAAAGGGAATCAGCCTTAGACAGATCATCCAATCATCATGCAGAAGTTGAGCGTCCCATAGACCCCCAGAGACGCTGAGCGTCCAGCAAAGCCCAGTATTTATCCAATGACTCGTCTCGTTTCGCTGCAGCCAGCGTCTACACTGTTTAAAGCACTGTGAAGCTGCGGGAATGAGAGAGAGGAAAGCCGCATCGTTACCAGAAGCCGATTCTGAACAAAAGAGCGCGTTTTAGCGCATATTTAGTCAATAACATGTACACACAACACTATATATTTAATCACTTATTTTTTGACATTTTAGGGGAAGCTGAGCTTCCCTTGCAGTCTTAGAGCAATCACCTCTGATGTATATGCAGTAATTTTTATCAATTATTCCTAATTGGTTCTGGGCTTGACTGTAGTAAATACGGTAGAACGGTGGAACAGGGTTAGTGCATTTACCTCACAATACGAAGGTCCTGGGATCGATCCTTGGCTCGGGATCTTTCTGTGTGTAGTTTGCATGTTCTACCCGTGACTGCGTGGGTTCCCTCCGGGTACTCCGGCTTCCTCCCACCTCCAAAGACATGCACCTGGGGATAGGTTGATTGGCAACACTAAATTGGCCCTGGTGTGTGAATGTGAGTGTAAATGTTGTCTGTCTATCTGTGTTGGCCCTGCGATGAGGTGGCGACTTGTCCAGGGTGTACCCCGCCTTCCGCCCGAAGCAGCTGAGATAGGCTCCAGCACCCCCCACGACCCCGAACGGAACAAGCGGTAGAAAATGGATGGATGGATGGATGGATGGATGTATTGACATGGTAGTAGGCTATATGATTTATACGTAATGTGGTTTATGCATAATGTGTGTTGGCTCACAGAATCGCACTCTGCACTGAAAGTGTCAGAACTTGGTCCTTGGGGTTTGTTTTCCCGGAAGGCAACGGAAAGTTGGCGCGGGCAAGACGGGAATGTGGGTACATGATTTTATTTAACACTATCAAAAAAGAACAAACGAAAGGCGCGCACAATGGCGGAGGTACAAAACTTGGCTAATGAAAACAAAAGACTTGCACAAAGGCAAAAAACTATAAACATGAAACAACAACTTACTTGGTATGGGACTGTGAACAAGGCATGAAGCAGAGTGATGATAACGTGTGATGTTTCCAGGCAGACTAACTGAAAACAATGGACTTAAATACAACAGACATGATTGACAACAGGTGTGTGAGACCGAACGTGAAAACAGGTGCAACTAATCGGTCGTCATGGTGACAAAACAAGAGTGCACAAATAGTCCAAAAACAAAACCGAACATAACTAAAACAAAACATGATCACACAGACTTGACAGAAAGATGGTGATGTGCGTACATGGAAGAGAATGCAGTGTGTCAGGTTGGATGCAACATGGGGTTATGCTGAACAAAATGTGGCGGTAATTTTACTGTTGGCCTTGGCTTGCCATCAAAGTAGGCCTATGCATTATATAATACAAACGTATATTATATATTATTATATATCATTATTTCGATGGTGGTCCGTGCGGTCAAAGGTAATGCCAACAATCTGTCCTGCTGCGTAACTTTACAAATACATTTAGCTATTTGACGTCAGTAAAATGTGGCATAATTACTTAGTAAACCCTCTTGCAAGAAGCATAAACAAGATACAACCTACAGCGTAGGACTCGTCGATTGCCATTTGAAGTTCCTTGGAGTAGGATTCGGATTCGGCTGCGTATCTGGCAACCTCAGTCATGGAGAGTGGGAGGGGACTACAGAATTTTGACCGTTATTGCAGTACCATTTCTGGCCACATTACTACATATGGCACCTTTAAGTACAAAAAATATGACTAAAGCTGTATTTTCATTTGCACTTTATTGAGAGTTTAGTCAAGACATATATTCATTATGCATTTAGTTTATTCATTTTAGACCATCATAGCAACATAATTGTATGTAAATGTATTTTTCATCGGTTATTTATGATTCCCTTCTTATGCAGTATGTTTGGGTAGTACTTATTTTTCTAATGACCCTGACTCAAGTCTTTATGTTTAGTTTATGTTATTAAATAAATACAAATCTTAATAATTAACACATGCTTTCTTATCATTTGACAAGGCTGTAAACTGTAACTTGGTTAGATATAATTATTGAAAACGATTCAAATCAAGAGTAAGATTACTAATTCAGTGTTAATATTAAAGTGCCCGTCTGTAGAGGAAAAGTTGGGCACCGTTTTCATCAATGCAGATGAGCAGTTCCTACAGAATTTTGCGGGATTTACATTTTTTTATTGTTGTGCCCTAAAATGTCTTAATTTGTGGCAGCTGTTTTAGTAAACCGTGGCACAATTTTTTTAATTTTTTTTTTGCAATGACATTGAATCACTTGCAATGTTATGAATTTGGTATCAATGCTTTAAATGTTCCTCTGTAACTTTAACCTCAAAAAGCATGGGATTTCAACAAAAAATAGTAAACTATTAATTTATTTTTTATTTATTTTTACACCACACTTAAAAGTAGACACTAGATGGCAGTGAAAATAAAACAATTAAAAACATTAAATTACTGTACTATTTAAATTAATTATAACAAATAATAGTAATAAAAATTACACAAAGAAACACTCCCAAAGGCTTCCTTTTGTTCGTTGTTTGCTTTGATGTCCACAAGTTGCAGACATTTTACTCTTGAAAACTTCTTAAACATTCATTCATGTTCCAACGCATTTACTCTCTTCCTTACACCAAATGCACGACAATACCAGTCGCCAATTGATGCCACTGCACAACCCGAAGGTCCACCCATAAGCCCGTCTCTCGTACATGCCATTTTTTAGTTATGGTCTGCAGTCAGCATCAGCCAGGGCCTTCATTTGGCTCCTGGATCAGCCTGTTTTTTTCAAGGCCAAGCTTGTCGGAGCCATCGTCAATGTCAATTTTATTATTTGATGTAGGACGGCCTGGTGCTCATGCTATTCGACTCATTCATCAAGAGACTTGGTTCATGTCCATCTTTACTGTGCAATTTGCAACTGTACAGGTGTGGTCCTGTTTAAAGGTTAAGCTTGGATTATTCCACAGTGGCACTCTCCAAACCCTGCTGCAGACGGCAACAATTTTGATGTTCTGGATTCAGACATAAATAACATCGAACAAAGAACAGTATATCAGTTAGTATATTGAACACAAAACAAATGACCTTGTTTTATCAATGTAGTTTTCCCGACAAGCAATAATCGAGTTCTGCTCATGAATGTACACAGTGGGATTACGGAGTACAATGTCCTATTTTATTATACAATAAGGTTGGCCTACATTGATTTTCCCAGCATATTCCCAACACAGTTGCTGATGTGGTTGAATTTGTGTGAAGAGAAACACTACCCCACAGTGGTTAGAGTTTCTCAGCGCTCCACACTCTTTCCCTCTCACATAACTTCCGCCCCAATGGAGTGTTAACGTTTTGTCCCTGTCAGCGAACCATTCCTGGGTGGAGGATCTGTGCACAAGACATGAAAGATGGAGCCGAGGGTGATTTTGGGAGAGAGGCAAGGTGCACTATTGACACTCATATATCACACCCATGGGTAGTCTTTAACTAACCTGGTATGTTTTTGGACTGGGATTAGAGTAAACTCTCACAAGCACATCAACAACATGCACTTTTCAGGCCATTCAGTAATTTCTCATTAATCAGATTCCAGCCACATAAATGACAAGGTTAAAAAAAAGAATTCATTTGTCGTAACTTTCCACCTGTTTATGCACAGTGCAACTTTGAATATATTAAGATAGAAATATACTTTTCTTCTTGTAAAAATTCTAGTATTACATAAAGAGTGGTCAGGCATAACTTTTCGTTTGCAATTTAATTTATATCACTGCATTTTCAGGGTTTAAATAAATGTGTCTCATTTTACAATGGCAATCGTATAAATTTGATATTGTCAGTAATCTATTTTTTGACAGATTATTATGTTTTATAATTTCTGTTTGGGATTAGGGCAGGGGTCGGCAACCCAAAATGTTGAAAGAGCCATATTGGGCCAATAATACAAAAAAAAATCTGTCTGGAGCCACAAAAAATTAAAAGCCATATTACATACAGATAGTGTGTCATGAGATATAAATTGAATTAAGAGGACTTAAAGGAAACTAAATGACCTCAAATATAGCTACAAATGAGGCATTATGATGCAATATGTACATATTGCTAGCCTAAATAGCATGTTAGCATCGATTAGCTTGCAGTCATGCAGTGACCAAATATGTCTGATTAGCACTCCAACAAGTCAATAACATCAACAAAACTCACCTTACATGTGCAACCTTAAAAGTTTAGTGGACAAAATGAGACAGAAAAAGAAGTGGCATAAAACGCGTCCTAGAAAGTTATACATGTAAACAAACTATGGTGAGTTCAAGGACCGCCAAAATTAGTAGGACAAAACGGCGCTCGCCAAATACTCGAATCAGTGAAGCATGTTTAATATAAACAGTGTGCTTTATAACAATTAGGAAGGTTTGTGTCATGTTTGTCCTCCTACAGAAACCAAATTAAAACAAAAAATAGTTTGTTTTTCCCTCATCTTTTTCCATTTTTCATACATTTCTGAAAAAGCTCCAGAGAGCCACTAGGGCGGCGCTAAAGAGCCACATGCGGCTCTAGAGCCGCGGGTTGCCGACCCCTGGATCAGGGGGAGGACCCAATAACATTTTGTTTCTCTGTGCTCTTTTTCAGACACATTCCTGTTTATATATATATATATATATATGAGTAGTCTTGGGTTCAATCCCGGGCTCGGGATCTTTCTGTGTGGAGTTTGCATGTCCTCCCCGTGACTGCGTGGGTTCCCTCCGGGTACTCCGGCTTCCTCCCACTGGGGATAGGTTGATTGGCAACACTAAATTGGCCCTAGTGTGTGAATGTGAGTGTGAATGTTGTCTGTCTATCTGTGTTGGCCCTGCGATGAGGTGGCGACTTGTCCAGGGTGTACCCCGCCTTCCGCCCGATTGTAGCTGAGATAGGCTCCAGCGCCCCCCGCGATCCCAAAAGGGAATAAGCGGTAGAAAATGGATGGATGGATGGATATATATATATATATATATATACGGTATATATATATATATATATATATACATATATATATATATATATATATATATATATATATAGATATATAAATAATAAATGAGTTATACTTGTATAGTGCTTTTCTACCTTCAAGGTACTCAAAGCGCTTTGACAGTATTTCCACATTCACCCATTCACACACACGTTCACACACTGATGGCGGGAGCTGCCATGCAAGGCGCTAACCAGCAGCCATCAGGAGCAAGGGGTGAAGTGTCTTGCACAAGGACACAACGGACGTGACTCGGATGGTAGAAGGTGGGGATTGAACCCCAGTAACCAGCAACCCTTCGATTGCTGGCACGGCCACTCTACCAACTTCGCCATAGGTATATGTAAAATACAATAATTGTCTTAAAATGTATCACATATTTGTATTTATTATTTATTTTTACAATTATTTATATATATATATATATATATATATATATATATATATATATATATATATGTAAAATACAATAATTTTCTTAAAGTTGATCACATATTTGTATTTATTATTTATTTTCTAATTATTAAATTTTTCCCAGGTGGCTATTGTTTTTAATTATTTAATTCTAATTTTTTCTCAATTTCTTATGTTTGAAAAAAGTTTGGGAAAAAAAAATGTTGTTGTTGTTGTTGTTTGACATAGACGATCTGATACTTTTTAAAATCATTATGATTTCAAGCAAATACAGGGCAATACATCGCCGATATTGATACCTACTGTATGTCCATACAGATAGTTTTTACTTGGATATTTTTCAAAATCGTTGAATCATTTTGTGATTTGTGCCTTTAATTTGTCGATCATGATTATAATCAGAACAAAACATGGACTAAACAAATATTTTAAGCAAACACACACAATCATTTGTACAAACACAATTATTTGTCATTATTTAACAGTACAGTGGTACTTTGAGATACAAGTATAATTGGTTTAGTGACATATCTTGTACCTTGTAAAACTAGTATTGCGAAACAATGTCGCCCATTGAAAATAATCAAAATCCTTCAATCCATGCATGCCCTCCCCAAAAAATAGTGCAATTTTAACATGTTACATGGCTTTTAAAGAAACTTACAGAAAATTACTATTGTATGAACAACAATACAATAGACTTTACTACAAATGACTGCAGTAGTTTTTATGACGTAATGTAAAAACAATGTACAGCACTCCCTTGAAGAGTGGACTATTACGTTATCTCTTTCTACCTGCTTTTTCGTTAAACACATCATCAGCAGCTTTTTCATATTTCCGTGGATAAATGTCCGCCATTTAGATATTATTTTAGTAGGACCTGCTTTAGTATGGTGCAGACTAACATTGCTTCACTGCAAAAACTGGAATCCACGTAAGATTTTATATCTCAAATAAGGGTGATATTTGCTTATTTACTGTCTGATAAGATCATTCTTCTCACTAAGCAGATTTTATGTTTGAGTGTTTTACTTGTTTTAAGTGTTTTGGTCCTAAATGATCTCAGTAAGATATTACAGCTTGTTGCTGAGATTTGATGACCTACATTGAGTAAAACATGCTTGAAACTAGAATATCAACTGTTGCAAAGCTGTGTCGTCAACACGAACAAGTATAAAACTGCTTTTTCAATGCAAGAATTTCTTATTTCAAGCATGAAATAAAAAATCGTGACTTTGACACAATTGTGTCTCATAATTAAAACAGATGACAGCCAAATGGACTTTGCTGTTTTATTTTCAATGAAACAATAGAACTTAAGCACTCATATAGTAGTACAGTTGGCACAGTACAGCAAACTGACAGTTAATATTTAAACATTTAACATGTGACATTTCAAACGATTTTGAACAGAAACTATTCATGCACATTCAGATAAATTCTTCAAAGAAATTTGATCGGGGACCGGGCTGTAAATATATATATATATATGTATATATATATATATATATATATATATATATATATATATATATATATATATATTCCTTGCGCACTAATTGACTGAAAGAGCACGCACTTGGCGTGATGATGTCATGTTATTGATGGGAAAATGCAAGAAATATAATGCCGAGCACATAACATTATGTCAAGATAATGACACTAGCATTTACTTAATTTAAGAATATTTTTCAACATATTGAGAAAAAAGGTCTGATATTTGTTTTTTCTATCAAGAAAAGTGCACTTGTTATTAGTGAGAAAATACTTATTTTAAGGTATTTTTGGGGCTCATTGAGGTTAGCTAATTTTACTTGTTTTGGAAAGTCTTGACAAGCCAAATTTTCTTGTTCTATTGGCAGATAATTTTGCTTAGTTCAAATAAAATGCCCCTAACTTTTGTATTTTTTTTTCTTGTTTTCGAACACTGACTTTTTGCAGTGTATGCTCAAACCTCTTCGCAAAGTTAATTTTGTTTGATGATTTAACTTTCTTCATTCAAATATTTGAAAAACAAAAATGCAAGTGAGTTAGACACCGGATGTTTTGAATGCTTGAACAAACAAGCCCTCATGGACCATGGCGAGGATACTTATTTGCAAGTAAGGGATAGTCTGATAAAAAAAAAATAAAAAAAAACATCAAACAAAGCTGTCTGCGGTCACAATGCTCACCTACTTCAACAGCAGCCTTGGATCGTCTTTTCCAGAATGTAATAAAATGTTCTTCCGTCTGATAACAAAAATGAGGAGCATCTCAGGTAAAAAGATCATTGCAGCTGAAAGGGCTGCAAAACGAATGGAGGAAAATATAGACTTCATTGCTGTTCCAAGGTAATGACGTGCTTGTCATTTTGTATTATATAAATAACCTTTGGAAAATGCTGTGATTTCAAGCCAGTGAGAATGTAATTCAAGTCTCAATGTGCTGTTGTTGCTCATAGTTGTCATTTACACCAATTCCACGTCTTCCAAATAAAGCCTCCAAATTCGCTATGAACCTCCAGTCAGAACTAAATAAAACCTTATAGAAATTGGATCAGTTTGTACTGACTCAGATGGATGAAGCTTGTGAACATGGTGAACCAGTGACGTGCAGTCAGGGGAGGCAGGTGAGGCGGGGCCTCACGTGCCATCATGGAAAGAAAAAAAATGTAAAAAGAAAAAAAAAATATTAAATTGTTATATGTATCCAGTGATTATACTATAAAGTTATTTTCCATTTAACTTCACCAGTTTTAGATTATTTTTATTCAAAATCGCTGAATTTTCACATTTGCCGTTCAAATACTGAGAAGAGACTTGCGGTGATCAGTAGCCAGTTGAGCCTCACCATGGATTGCACAATGACTCTGCTAATTGCTGGCCTGCTGTGCAGTGAGACCGTATTGCTATATGAATTATATTATACATTTCCATAGTTTAGTTAGATGAGGTATATAATGTACAGTGTATTTTGTCAACAACTGTATGTGTGTAACGTATTTCTTGTGCTGAGCAATCATAAAACGGCTGCGAAGACGCACTGGCTGAGGCTCGCAGTAATCCCGCCTCATGGTGGTAGAGGGCGCTAGTGATCCCAGGGATCATTTTTGCGACTACTCGGCTGCAGAAGAAGTGACAACAAGCAGCAACAGTTAGCGATCGTTTATTTTTTCCTCTCGCCTGGATTTTTAACATACTAAAATAAAACAGTTTTTGTTATGCCCGTTTGATTGTGGACTATTACTGACACCTTGTGGCGATGGGAAAATGCTGCGCGTCATCAGTTTGGGCACTTCCGGTTTACGATGTTAGTTCAGTTCATGAGACAATAAGAAGTAGACAAGTTGTGTTACCTCTTACAAGCCTTGGAAAAGATAAACCTGTAAGTAAACTGTTTAACTCAATATGAAGGTGCAAAGTGGTTAAATTTGATAGTAAGATGTGTATTGAAAAACAATTTTTGTGCGCTATTTAAAGGATGTTTGAGGACTTAAAATGGCTGCCGTTCGTGTATTTCCACCATAGAAATAGTTTCAACACTCAGCAGTGTTTGTTTGATGGTGGTGCTGTGTATTTGTGTGGAGCTGATGTTTACATATTGTGTATTGCATTTCAGTGTGTTGATTGAATCATATAGCTTATACATTGTCATTGTGTGTATTTCAGTTTTACAAAAAAATAAATAAAAGTCCAGTGCAAGACAAAGCAAGATCAACAACAATAAAGAGCCTAAATGGATTAATCTGCTTTGAAACTTTATTAGAACGTCCTGGATTGGTTGTTAGCTGTCTGCCAAGCTGTATAACCTCAACACATATAGTGAGGGCAGAACCGTTTTCTAAACTGGACTTTCAATCGAGGCAGGAGGTAATAATTAAAGGAAGATATCCATCGAGACAGAGAGACTTTTAAAACTGAAGAAAGATAAGGAAGACTTCTATAAACAAGTTATCCATGCTTTTGTTCAGAAGGAGCGGCGCATGGACTTCATTTATAAGTAAAGGTAAGACCATAATAACGTTTTTTTTAATTAAATGTGCTTTTTTGTGTGCTACAGTTTGTATGTGTAAAGTTAAAGTTAAGTTAAAGTACCAATGATTGTCACACACACTAGGTGTGGTGAAATTTGTCCTCTGCATTTGACCCATCCCCTTGATCACCCCCTGGGAGGTGATCAAGGGGATGGGAATCATTTTTGGTGATTTAACCCCCAATTCCAACCCTTGATGCTGAGTGCCAAGCAGGGAAGAATGCTGGTATGAGCTTTTAAACATAACCAGTTAACTGCTGCCAATCAAATGGTGAATAAGATACTCTTCAGGGTTCATATGATTGTAAATCTGACTGTGATGAAGTCAGTGCCTCACCAGCCATGAACCTCACCGCACGTCACTGTGGTGAACCAGACATTTGAAGCATTAAGGCTTCAGGTGACATTCTTATGATAAAGATTACTCAAGGATATCATTTGTTGACAGCAATGAATGACAAATTGTTTCGAAAAGTGTTTCACTCTTAAGGCCAATAGCTACTGTGAGATAAAGCTTTTCTATAATAATTCTATACATCAGTGGTCACCAACCTTTTCGAGCCCAAAATCCCACTCAACATTTTGTATTCATTACATTTCTACAGTGTACTGCGGGCCAGCAAAAAATGAGCCTTGGGCCCGTGGGCCACACTTTAAACACCCGTGCTTTTATCGCATTTCGCCAGGGCTCGGCATATGAAGTGACATCAATGGTCATTTAAAGAGAGAAGAAAAGTGTTATTGCGGCTTGAACTAACAGTACTTAGTTAGTATTACAACCAGGGATCTTTCACATTGGAATCAATATCGGTACCAATTGCCAGTAACTGTGAATTGATACCGTTACTCAACAATACCAATTTTCAGTACTTTTGTGTGTGTTCAAATGTGTTAATAAATGCTTATTGTTAAAAAAATAATAATAATAAATACATGTATTTATTTTACATTTGACGCTGAGCTCTGATGTCCAATTATATTGTTGTCGTTTTTTTGTATTTTTTTTTTACACTTCCGAGTGTCAAGACCTGTTACAGCTCGGACTTATTTACGTATTTCCTTATTTTCTGTATTTGGTTCCCGTTTAGTTCCACTTCCTGTCTGCCGCCACCACTTCCCTGGCCTGAGCTTAATTATCCCGAATTGACAATCTGGGCAAACCTGTTCTAGGTTTACACTTTATATGCCAGCCTTCCCTGCAGACAGGGCTAGATTATTGTCAATGCTTTGTTGTTGGTCAAGGTAATTGTTGCTTTTCTAAACTTGCACAAAGTCTTGCCTGTGCTTACTGTGGGGACCAAGCGTCTTGTCGTGTCGTTCTCTCGGCGGTCACTCGAATCGAGTCAATCAATCAATCAATCAATGTTTATTTATATAGCCCTAAATCACAAGTGTCTCAAAGGGCTGCACAGGCCACAACGACATCCTCGGTACAGAGCCCAAATAAAGGCAAGGAAAAACTCACCCCAATGGGACGTCGATGTGAATGACTATGAGAAACCTTGGAGAGGACCGCATATGTGGGTAACCCCCCCCCCTCTAGGGGAGACCGAATGCATTGGATGTCGAGTGGGTCTGACATAATATTGTGAGAATCCAGTCCATAGTGGATCCAACATAATAGTAAGAGTCCAGTCCATAGTGGGGCCAGCAGGAAACAATCCCGAGCAGAGACGGGTCAGCAGCGCAGAGATGTTCCCAACCGATGCACAGGCGAGCGGTCCACCCCGGGTCCCGACTCTGGACAGCCAGCACTTCATCCATGGCCACCGGACCTGTATCCCCCCCTCCACAAGGGAGAGGGGAGCAGAGGAGAAAATAAAAGAAACGGCAGATCAACTGGTCTAAAAGAGGGGTCTATTTAAAGGCTAGAGTATACAAATTAGTTTTAAGATGGGACTTAAATGCTTCTACTGAGGTAGCATCTCTAACTGTTACCGGGAGGGCATTCCATAGTACTGGAGCCCGAATAGAAAACGCTCTATAGCCCGCAGACTTTTTTTGGGCTCTGGGAATCACTAATAAGCCGGAGTTCTTTGAACGCAGATTTCTTGCCGGGACATATGGTACAATACAATCGACAAGATAGGACGGAGCTAGACCGTGTAGTATTTTATACGTAAGTAGTAAAACCTTAAAGTCACATCTTAAGTGCACAGGAAGCCAGTGCAGGTGAGCCAGTATAGGCGTAATATGATCAAACTTTCTTGTTCTTGTCAAAAGTCTGGCAGCCACATTTTGTACCAATTGTAATCTTTTAATGCTAGACATAAAGAGACCCGAAAAAAATATGTTACAGTAGTCGAGACGAGACGTAACGAACACATGAATAATGATCTCAGCGTCGCTAGTGGATAAAATAGAACACATTTTAGCGATATTACGGAGATGAAAGAAGACCGTTTTAGTAACACTCTTAATGTGTGACTCAAACGAGAGAGTTGGGTCGAAGATAATACCCAGATTCTTTACTGAGTCGCGTTGTGTAATTGTTTGGTTGTCAAATGTTAAGGTGGTATTATTAAATAAATGTCGGTGTTGACGGTCCTCCTGGTAGGAGGGTATCCCTCTATGGAGGATGCCTGTGCGTGACTTTATTTAACGTGGGGAGACCGGTGCACAGACAGTCACCACACGATCCTTGACAGATCCGGGTCAGGGTCCAGTGGCATGGAGTCCAAGACGACTGGGGACCCTTTTCTGCTGGAGCCTTCATCCGCCATCCCAGCCGTTGTGACGCTCTAGAGGTTAGCAATCATCCTCCGCCTGTTCCACCGTTGAGGTCTTGGGTTGTTATTTCCCCGTAACTGGGCCCACATTGATGTGGGGGTGCCTTCTTCCACCATCGCAACCGTTGTGGTAGTTCTCACATCTACCGTCCTCCGCCTGCTCCGCCGTTGAGGTCTTCACCGTATCCCTGGCTAGGGGGCAGTCAGGTACTAGGCCTTGGCCAAGGGCCACCTGGGGTAACAGTAGTAAAGGGGTTAACCTCCTAGTGCCCCGAGACCCCATGGAGGAGCCTCCACTGCCGGATGCACTTTAACGTCATGTCCAGGACGTTAAAATGTGTACCAACTTGTCGGAATACCTACTCCGACTTTTTCTGTCCAGGTGAGATGCATGATTTATGATCTAGAACAAACGTACAAAAAGCAAGGGAGCGAGGAAGCAGCGGATCACTCGATGATGTAAACATAGTGGTTGTGGTCATGGCGCCGCTATAAATAGTTTGTCTAACAATATCACCGATACTTGGTTAATGTCTATGACTGTTCTCATTCATCCAGGCCATTGTCATCTCAGGGCATTCAATCGATCGCAACTGGACTGTTTGGTTTGTCTTGGAGGACGTTTCGCCTCTCATCCGCCTCTCATGAACTTCATCAGTTCATGCTCATAGACTTAGATTGGTCAGATTCAAGTCACGAAATGTAAATGGAATATTGTTGGAGCTTTTTGAATGGTTATTTATTGGGTTTTATGGGGCGAAATAGTGGAGCTCCCATTGGCTCCGCTTTAAGCAGACTTTTATTGACGTTTATTTAATATTTAGAATACACATTTTTTAAATCCATCTGTCGGGAACAATAGGCAACATTCCAAAAAAAAAGTGCAGTTCCCCTTTAAAGTCCTCCTGTGTCCAAAGAATTAAGCATGTATTTATGGTTTTGTTTAGCTTAGTAGCTAGTTTAACGATTAGCATGCCTGCAGCTGGCTTGCTTTCTGTAACATGTTTAGACTCGTCCTCCAGTGATAATGGTAATTGATGATACTTCAGATACTACACTGCAAAAACTGAAATCTAAGTAAGATTAAATATCTCAAATAAGGGTGATATTTGCTTATTTTCTGTCTGATAAGATAATTCTTCTCACTAAGCAGATTTTATGTAAGAGTGTTTTACTTGTTTTAAGGGTTTTGGTCCTAAATGATCTCAGTAAGATATTATAGCTAGTTGCTGAGATTGTATGACCTATATTAGGGACGGCGTGGCGCAGTGGGAGAGTGGCCGTACGCAACCCGAGGGTCCCTGGTTCAATCCCCACCTAGTACCAACCTCGTCATGTCCGTTGTGTCCTGAGCAAGACACTTCACCCTTGCTCCTGATGGCTGCTGGTTAGCGCCTTGCATGGCAGCTCCCTCCATCAGTGTGTGAATGTGTGTGTGAATGGGTAAATGTGGAAGTAGTGTCAAAGCGCTTTGAGTACCTTGAAGGTAGAAAAGCGCTATACAAGTACAACCCATTTATCATTTATTTATCATTTATATTGAGTAAAACATGCTTGAAACTAGAATATCAACTGTTGCAAAGCTGTGTCATCAACACTCACAAGTATAAAACTACTTTTTTAAAGTAATAATTTCTTACTTCAAGCATGAAAAAAAATCATGATGCCGAGCGCATATCATTATGTCAAGATAATGGCACTAGCATATACTTAATTCAGAAATATTTTTCAACATATTTAGCAAAAAGGTCTCTTTTTTTCAACCAAGAAAAGTGCACTTATTAGTGAGAATATACTTATTTTAAGGTATTTTTGGGTTTACTTGTTTTGGAAAGTCTTGACAAGCCAAATTTTCTTGTTCTATTGGCAGATAGAACCATCCATCCATTTTCTACCGCTTATTCCCTTTTGGGGTCGCGGGGGGCGCTGGAGCCTATCTCAGCTACAATCGGGCGGAAGGCGGGGTACACCCTGGACAAGTCGCCACCTCATCGCAGGGCCAACACAGATAGACAGACAACATTCACACTCACATTCACACACTAGGGCCAATTTAGTGTTGCCAATCAACCTATCCCCATGCATGTCTTTGGAAGTGGGAGGAAGCCGGAGTACCCGGAGGGAACCCACGCTGTCACGGGGAGAACATGCAAACTCCACACAGAAAGATCCCAAGACTACTCAGGACCTTCGTATTGTGAGGCAGATGCACTAACCCCTCTGCCACCGTGAAGCCCGGCAGATAATATTGCTTGTTTCAAATAAAATACCCCTAATTTTTGTATTTTTTTTTCTTGTTTTTGAACACTGACTTTTTGCAGTGTGACAAATGTGTTTATTTGCAGCCATGGTGGTGACTATTGTTAACTTAGGCGTGCGACGCCACACTGTGTATGGAGACACACAATTGGCCGTCAGGGGACAAATAATGAAGTGTCAACCAGAGGGGATCGGCGTTTGTGATCGACATTGAAAGGTATAACTAGCAACTGCAGATCACATACTTTTTCACGAAAACTGATACTGATATCCATACCCTTGGGTAATACAGAATCCATCCTGTTTAGGTCCCACATCAACCTAAAGAAAGTCAATGACTTCACTATAAAACAGGGTGACATTGTTATCACCAGGAAAGATGAGGTCACCTACCTAGGTTCCATTCTAGAGGCTAATCTTTCCTGTGATAAAATGGCAACTAAGGTAATCAAAAAGGTCAACCAACGAACGAGATTTCTCTATAGAATCTCCTCTCTGGTTAACAAAAGCACCATGAAGATTCTGGCGGGAACTCTCGTTCAACCCTTTTTCGATTACGCATGCACCTCCTGGTACCCTAGCACCTCCAAAACCCTCAAATCGAGACTCCAAACATCCCAGAACAAACTAGTCAGATTACTTCTAGACCTCCACCCCAAATCCCACCTCACTCCTACCCACTTCTCCAAAGTGGGCTGGCTCAGGGTGGAGGACAGAGTAAAACAACTTGCACTGAGCCTAGTCTATAAAATCCGCTACACCTCCCTGATACCGAAGTACATGTCAAACTACTTCCTTAACGTAAATAACCGCCATAACCACAACACCAGGGGGAGCTCCACTAACCACGTTAAACCCAGATTCCGATCTAACAAAGGTCTTAACTCATTCTCTTTCTATGCCACATCAATGTGGAATGCGTTCCCAACAGGTATAAAAGAAAGGGCATCTCTATCCTCCTTCAAAACCGCAATAAAAGTACACCTCCAGGCAACTTCTACCCTAAACTAACACCCTCCCCGGATTGTTGTTAATAATCAAATGTAAACAATCAAATGCAGATATTTTTCTTATGCCTTCTGATCTCTCTCTCTCTCTCTCTCTCTATGTCCACTACTTGCTGTACATATACTACCAAGTCAGACCTACACTGTTTCAATATCCATTTCTCTGTCCTCAATTGTTGATGACTGATGATAACAAACAAACCTAACCCCCCCCCCCCCCCCCCTCCACACCCCGAATTGTAATTAATGTAAATAATTAAATGTATACACCCTGATGATTATCTTGTGTGATGACTGTATTATGATGATAGTATATATGATAGTATATATCTGTATCATGAATCAATTTAAGTGGACCCCGACTTAAACAAGTTGAAAAACTTATTCGGGTGTTACCATTTAGTGGTCAATTGTACGGAATATGTACTTCACTGTACAACCTACTAATAAAAGTCTTAATCAATCAATCAATGATTGGTGCCCAATCGATCGGCACATCCCAAGACAAAATGCATGTTTGTTGGCTGGTTTGTTTTAGATAAACACTGTATTCATTCCCACGGGAAAATTCAACATTTCCAGCAGTATCCACAGATTCAAAGAAAAATATTTCTGGGAAATACTCGTAAAGTCCCAAATATCTACTGGTTGATCACCATCCCCAGGTTGGTGACCCCTGTTCAACATGTTTGAAATCAAAAAGTGGTCAGCAAAGCTTTAATGACCACACAGTGAAGATATTATATGTTGTATACTTGTGGAAAAGGGCGAACATTCTAGCCACAAATTGCCTTGCACATCGACGCAGACTGACTGTCTAGTGTCTATGTGGCCCTGTCATTCAGATTTTCTGTCTCTATTAATGCACAACGGGATATTTTTGTATTGGAGAATCCGTCAACACAGTGCCTACTGTTGTTTCTCAAGATCCAGTGGCATATGATGTCTCCCACACTGAAAAGCACATTGAAGGCACCAGTTTCTCTAGCAACAGACAGTACATTACTCAACAGGGCACAAACAAGCAGAAAATAATGACTGTTTTGGAATTACTGCTTTGCATTTTCTTGCAACCATTATCACCATCAGCCCTTAGTGACGATACAAACCGCGGAAATTTTTCAACTCCAATTTGTTGTCTCATATTTAATGAAACGAGGTAGTGCACAACACAGTGTGTCAGCACAAAACAACTGTATTTACCATTTAGTGACATTTTAAAGTACAAACTCAAAATGTATTTGAACAAAACATGTCTAAAATATTCTGTATTCTGCTCCCATTAACATTTGATATCTTCTAGACAGATAAGAGTTTCTCAATTGTTCCATTTCGGAGCTTTTACTTTGAAGCACTAAACCAGTATTTTTCAACCTTTCCTGGGCCAAGGCACATTTTTTTCATTGAAAAAATCCAGAGGCACACAACCAGCAGAAATCATTGAAAAATGTAACTCAGTAGCCGATATTGACAATAAAAAGTCGTTTTCGAAATTATTGGATATGAATTCAAACCATAACCAACCATGCATCACTATAGATCTTGTCTCAAAGTAGGTGTACTGTCACAACCTGCTACATCACGCCATGTCTAATTTAGAGTTTGTTGCTGTTTTCCTGTGTGTTGTGTTTTAGTTCTTGACTTGCGCTCCTATTTTGGTGGCTTTTCCTCTTTTGTTGTTATTTTCCTGTAGCAGTTTCATGTTTTACTTGAACGCTATTCCCCGCATCTGCTTTGTTTTAGCAATCAAGACTATTTAAGTTGTGCGGACGCTATCTTTCTTTGCGGTGACACTGTTGATTGTCATGTCATGTACGGATCTACTTTGTGGACGCCGTCTGCTCCACAGGCTGTAAGTCTTTGCTGTCGTCCAGCATTCTGTTTTTGTTTACTTTGGAGCCAGTTCAGTTTTAGTTTCATTTTGCATAGCCATCCTTAAGCTTCAATGCCTTTTCTTAGCTGCACTTAGCGGGATTTACCTTTTATTTGTTTTTGGTTAAAGTGTTAGAAACCTTTTTACCTACACGCTGCCTCCCGGATATTGTGATCACGACAAACCATGTTCCCGACATCTACAAAGCAATTAGCTACCTGCTGCCGCCTACTGATATGGGAGAGTATTACAGGGTTACTCTGCCAAACTCTAGACAGCACAGACACTCAACAACGGCACATTTGCAGATTATTATTACTGGTTTGCAAAAAATAACCCAATTAGGTGAAATTACATAATCTCCCACGGCACACCAGACTGTATCTCACGGCACACGGCACAGTGGTTGAAAAGCACTGCACCAGACAACTGAACATACCAAAATAAAGCATGTCTTTATAATTAACACAGTATATAAAACATTTCAAAACATTGTTGGTAACATCCTACATTATCCACTAGCTTGATGCTAATAGTACATACACATACACCCTAGGACAAAATTGGAAAATCTTTAAGTCATTTAAAGGGGTTATATTATGTGTTTTTTTTACATTTAAAACATTTTCTTGTGGTCTACATATTATACATTGGTGATTATTTGCTCATAGTTGTGCATAAATGTTGTTTTACAGACCTCCTCCAGGCTAAGCCCCTTCAACGCGTCAGCCACGTTGTAGTTCTTTGTCAGGCAGTGTGTGGCTGGAACCCAAGATGCGATGCAGGTTGTGAATGGTCCAAAATAAAGGTTTATCAACACATTTAGCACAGCAGGAATGGCAAAAGTACAAAAAAAAATAAAAAATAGCAATGATAGTCCAGTCCAAAATATAATGCAAGAACTAAATTTGAAGCAAAATGTTTAAAAAGAAAACCAAAAAATAGCAACAAAATGTGTGGCAAAAGAGGCAAATAAAAGTAGCAACATAAAAACAAAGAACAACTAAAAATGGTACTTTCAAGCAAACGAGAATGAAAAATCTAAACTAAGCAAGGTTCTAGGTGTAACATAGATCAGTGTTTCTTAACCATAGGCCTTAAGCGCCTCCTGGAGGGCCGCCAAAAAATATTTGTTTCTCAGCTGCGGTCACTCAGTTGTAATACACTTTTCCACCACTTGTGGCAGTAATGACAGTATCAAAACAAAACAGAAGAAATTTGGAAATAAAGCCATAGAGAAGATTCCTAAGCGCAAAAATTATGACTAAATTGATTAAGCTATATTTTCATTTGCACAAAAATGTTTGACAGTTGAAGAAACATTTCCATTATCATTATTATTTATCATTAGTTTAGTTAGTCTTTATTGATTTTAGCACCGCGTAATCAAACGTAATAATTTTTTATCAGTGTTTATGCGTTGCTTCTTTTACAGCACATTTGATGGTGTGCCTCACAATACCAAGGTCCTGGGTTCAATCCTGGGCTTGGTATCTTTCTGTGTGGAGTTTGAATGTTCTCCCCGTGACTGCGTGGGTTCCCTCCGGGTACTCCGGCTTCCTCCCACCTCCAAAGACATGCACCTGGGGATAGGTTGATTGGCAACACTAAGTTGGCCCTAGTGTGTGAATGTGAGTGTGAATGTTGTCTGTCTATCTGTGTTGGCCCTGCGATGAGGTGACGACTTGTCCAGGGTGTACCCCGCCTTTCGCCGAATGCAGCTGAGATAGGCTCCAGCACCAAAGGGACAAGCGGTAGAAAATGGATTGATGGATGATGGATGTTTAGTTTTGTCATCAGCCTGACGTAAACCTTGATAATAATGTTTGTGATTAACATATGGTGTCATATCATTTAACAAGGATTATGTAAAAGGTAAGTTAGTTAGATATAACTGTTAAATGCAGTTAAAATAAAGAGCAAGATGACTAATTCAGTGTTAATATTTGAAATGGCCCTGGGTCCCTCTGTTGTGGAAACATTGGGCCCTGAGGTCAAAAAGGTTAAGAACCCCTGATATTGATAACCAACAAACAACCACACCCACAGCAGCAAGGTTTAAATCGGCCCTTTTTTTGCAAAACCATTTTTCTCACTTATTGGTACCTGCTGTGGTGTATTTTGGATCGGAATAAGTCCTGAATTTTTTTTTAAATCAAACTGTGTTTACTTTGAGGAAATATTTATGGAACACTCTGGCCTTCCATACTTCCTCCAAACGAACCGTTTGGAATTTGCTCTGTCCTGTGACATTTTCCCCACCAGTGACGTCAGCAGATTATACATATATGACAGAAATGTAGTATCACCCAAAGTGCTTTTCGCAGGTCCGCCATTGTAGTTCTACATTGCAGTCAATAAGTTCCTTCTTTTTCGCTATCCTCTTGTGGTGCGGCAGACTGGTTCGTACATGCACATGCATCCTCCACTATTGCCGTTTCTACCAAAAGTCGCGTATATTTGTCAATAGTGGAGACTCAGTCAAAGTGGAGGCACGTAAAAGACCGCCCACAAAACAGCATATCCTGAAGAGACGGTCAGAAAGTGTCTTGAAGATGGTCTGTAAAAGATAATCTTTGCAACATTTACAACCACCTTGACATGTTAGGTAGACTGCAAGGAAGTGTTTTACATGTAATCATAAGATGATTGCCAAATTCTTCACAGGTGTGTCTCCTGCCTCTGCCCTCAGAGCCATCTAAAAAATTGAAAGGGTAAACAGAAAAAGGAAAAAAAAAAAAACTCAAACTGGGAAACAAATCATCAATAAAAATAAAAGAACCAAAAACACAAATCCGAAACACAAAAGTGTTTAGCGTTTCCATATAGACTCTTCTGACAGATATGAATCAGAACTATACGCTACTTTTTTATTAGAAATTGTAACAGTGAAGGGATTTAGCATGCATGTGCATGTACGAGCCAGTCTGCCCCACAACAAGAAGATAGAGAAAAAAAAGGAACTTAATGACGACATAACAACTGAATAAAAACAAACTTGCACAAAGCTCTTTGGGCACATCTCTATTATATATGGAAATAATCCACTGACATAACTAAAGCAAAATATGTCACTATAGTCCCAAATTCCAAACGGCTTGTTTGGAGCAAGTTTGGAATAAGGCAAGATTGTTTTATACTGTAGGTATCTTTGCCATGCTTCCATGATTTGATTTCAAATGTATGCGATTTATGGGGATCCCAGAGACACAAAAACAGGCGTCAACAGGTAAGAAAAGTTGGTTTTGCATAATAGGACACCTTTAAATGTTGAAATAATGAATTAGACTTGGAAATAAATGCTTAACATTTTTATTAAATGTGTCATTAATGTATGACATATAAAATATGTCTAATTATTTAAATAATTAATTAAACATTTAAATAATTATTGATTAAATGTTATCATTATTTAATGATCAAATTACCGCATTTTCCAGACTATATGGCACACTTAAAATCTTTTTTTTCCCTCAAAACTCGACAGTGTGCCTTATAACCTGGTTCGCCTAATGTACGGAATAATTCTGGTTTTGCTTACCGACCTCGATGCTATTTTATTTGGTACATGGTGAAATGATAAGTGTGACCAGTAGATGACAGTCAAACATAAGAAATACGTGTAGACTGCACTATGACTCAAGTAAACAAAACCAACATTTTATTTGTTCCACTGAAAATATAGAACATTACACACGGCACTCAAAAATCTATCAAAATGTTTTATTATTACTTTGGTAAGCTATGAAGCCGCACCGCTTGATGTGCTTCAAGATACGAGTATTATTATGGTGTGTGTATGAGGTAAGACATATTATCTGGCGTTTTGTTTTGCAATGCAATGCAAAAGCAACTTTTCTTTCCTTCTGATACCTGCTGATGTGTATTTGGGATCTGCATAAATGAAAAATTGCGTGTGTCCGCCTTTTTAGTCCGTGCCAACACTGTAGTTGATAAGCTTCTTCTTTTTCACTATCTTCTTAATATGGGACAGTCATCCTCCGCTGTTGCCATTTCTAATACAAAGTAGTGTAAAGTTCTTACTTATATCTGTCAGTATACTCGCCATGAAAGCGCTAAAACATACCGGTGTAGTGAGTTTACATTATTCACCCAAAGAACTTTAGTTATTAGAGAGTTCCGGTCGGACGTTTTTTCACGGGACACATTTCCGGCTTTGTTGTTGTTTCCGGATGAGAAGATGCTGCTCTGTTATTGATTTAAATAAAGTCTGAATGTCATTAAAACAGTTAGCTCCCTCTTTTGACACTTCTTCCACTCCCGTCCTTGCACGCTACACCGCTACAACAAAGATGACAGGGAGAAGACGCTGTCGAAGGTGAGCCACGAAAATAAGACCGCCCACAAAACGGCGCATCCTGAAGCGACTATCAGAAAGCGGCTTGAAGATGATCTGTAAAACATAATCCATGCAACATTTTGACCAAATAACCACCATTACATGTTATGTAGACCACAAGGAAGTGTTTTCCATTTAGAAAAAAAAAAAATAATATGACACCTTTAATGCGCCCTATAATCCGGTGTGCCTTTTGTATGAAAAAAGATCAAACATAGACCATTCGTCGGCAGTGCGCCTTCCATCCATCCATTTTCTACCACTTGTCCCTTTTGGTGTCGCGGGGGGTGCTGGAGCCTATCTCAGCTGCATTCGGTCGGAAGGCGTGGGTACTTTATAATCTTATAATTTAAATTCAATCTCAATTCTGTACACTGCTGCTGGAATTTTAATTTTCTTGAGGGAACTCTCCTGAAGGAATCAATAAAGTACTATCTATCTATCTATCTATCTATCTATCTATCTATCTATCTATCTATCTATCTATCTATCTATCTAATCCGGTGCGCCCTATAGTCCAGAAAATACGGTAATTATTTCACGATTTGATAGACAATTTCATTATTTCATAGTTTATTTAAATATTACACGCATCTCTGGGTCAGCGCTTAATGAATTAATTTTGTCAATGTCAAATTTTACAGTACATAAAATAAATCAATGACACAGAGAGGAGTGACTAAGGAAACTGCAACAGGTGTGCCCCTTGGCCAATTTCAAATTTCAAAATACACCTGACTGGACTTCAGATAAAACTGATAGCAAGCTTTGAGCAAATAAATGACGTGCACTCAAGTAAAATATTTTTTTTTTAAAATGTGCCAAGATGACATTCTGACAATAAAATGGCATTTGTGTGAAAAAACTGGGGTCTATTTTAAGTTATTCTAAATTATGTAACCTGTGATTAATCATGAATTATCCAAATTCAAAGGTGTATCATTTGAGAGCAGTAACTTATGTATTTAGTTTTTTCTCATTTGACCCTCCATACAACACGCTAGCAATAAGGAGCATAATGAAGCTTTTACAGCGGGGACTAGACTAGACCAGACTAGACTAGACTTCCTTTTTATTGCCATTCAAATTTGAACTTTACAGCACAGATAAGAACGAAATTTTGTTACATAAGCTCATGGTAGTGCAGGATAAAAAAGCAATACGGTGCATATATAGATAAATAAATATATATAAATAATATATAAATATACATATAAAATAAGTACATGTATATAAATATATATAAATAAATAAATAGATTACTGTACAGATAAATATATTGCACTTTTCCACAGGCGTCCATGTTTATGGATGTATGAAGCATTTAAGTCCCATCTTAAAACTCATTTGTATACTCTAGCCTTTAAATAGACCCCCCTTTTAGACCAGTTGATCTGCCGTTTCTTTTCTTTTCTCCTCTGCTCCCCTCTTCCTTGTGGAGGGGGGGAGGGGGGGGGCACAGGTCCGGTGGCCATGGATGGAGTGCTGGCTGTCCAGAGTCGGGACCCGGGGTGGACCGCTCGCCTGTGCATCGGCTGGGAACATTTCTGCGCTGCTGACCCGTCTCCGCTCGGGATGGTGTCCTGCTGGCCCCACTATGGACTGGACTCTTACTATTATGTTGGATCCACTATGGACTGGACTCTCACAATATTATGTCAGACCCACTCGACATCCATTGCATTCGGTCTCCCCTAGAGGGGGGGGGGGGTTACCCACATATGCGGTCCTCTCCAAGGTTTCTCATAGTCATTCACATCGACGTCCCACTGGGTTGAGTTTTTCCTTGCCCTTATGTGGGCTTTGTACCAAGGATGTCGTTGTGGCTTGTGCAGCCCTTTGAGACACTTGTGATTTAGGGCTATATAAATAAACATTGATTGATTGATTGATTGATTGATGTTATATTGTCTTTTTTATTGCAGCGAGTTAATCCATTTTGGGGGGAGTTGAGGGGATAATTTAATTATGATGCGTTCAAGAGTCTTACGGCCTGAGGGAAGAAGCTGTTACAGAACCTCGAGGTTCTGCTTCGGAGGCTGCGGAACCTCTTTCTAGAGTCCAGCAGTGAAAACAGTCCTTGGTGGGGGTGGGAGGAGTCTTTGCAGATTTTCTGAGCCCTGGTCAGGCAGCGGCTTTTTGCGACCTCTTTTATATTTAACTTTTGTGTTGTCGCTGACTGATATGGACACTCGTGTTCTTGTTTACCTACATTTGGCTTGCACATTGTTCAAGGTGTTGCCATATAAAATCATTATTTTTTTTATTTTTTTTTATCGGTTCAGGCATTGTTATTGGAATTGGTCATTTTGCTGCAGTGTGTCTCCAGCTTACTCTATGTCAAAGCTACTGAATAAAACACTAATATGAAATATAAAGGGCTACGTCCTCTGTAGTAATGTCTTTACATGAACGTCTTAACATAGCATAAAGATTTTATATTGTGAAATCTCAAAGCGCGAGCCTATCTAATACATTTTAACTGCTGTAAAAACACACACACACACACACACACACACACACACACACACACACACACACACACACACACACACGCACACATATGTGTGTCTCAAAGCAAAATCACACAAAGTGAGCCTACTTAAGTGTGAGCGCTTTTTAGCCACCAAGAGCACCTAAACAGTACTAAAACATATTAATTGAGGAAAAAAAACAACACACAAACAGATGGGCTATGTTTGTATACCGTACAACCTGCAAACTGGCTTTTGAATACATGCTGTCCAATACGTTTTTAACCTTTTATAATCTGAAAGTCCTGCTGTATGCTGGACTTTCAGATTTATGCTGCGTGCTGATTGAAATACTACATTTGCAATTGAGAACGAAAATGGTTTCCTTTCGTGTGTGCACAAAATCGACTGCGTTTTGACAACAAAAATAAACAGTAAGTACAGTAGGAAGGGGATTAATGTGACCCCTTTCGTCGCGGTTTATCTGACACATGAAACACGACAAATTGTTTGGGGGCGCACTATATACCGTATTTTTCGGAGTATAAGTCGCACCGGAGTATAAGTCGCACCTGCCGAAAATGCATAATAAAGAAGGAAAAAAACATTATGCAACTATGAAAAAAAACTGCGACTTATAGTCCGAAAAATACGGTACTATATACAGCTAGTTTCTCTTTGTAGCAATTGCTCCATGCACAATTCTCCGCTGGAGGTCTGCCGTCCTTTTTTTTCAAGGGTCAACTTGTACAAGGACCTCCAGCTGCCCTTCTAAGAGGAGCCTGGTCCAAGGAACTCTTTCCACCTTGACTCCTTCACCTTTGCCAATGCACTAAAACGTAATACCTTCACACATGTTTGGTATACAGCTTTCAACCCAGCTGTGTGAAACTTGTCTCGGGCAGGGATTGTAAGAGTGAGGAACTGACTTCTTCCCTCCTTCTTCCACTCTCCCACTACTGGTGTAATGGCCAGTGAGGGGAAACTGTACTCACAACCCTCCTTCAAGTGTTCACCGTTAGTATGGTTGTGTAGAAAAACTCTCATTGTGAGTGGTAGGGAGGCACAGACCTCTGTTTTCACCCTGTTAAGGATTCTGCACTCCCACAATCTTGTTCAGGCAGGGATTCCTTCTTGAAAAGATGTCAACGTTTTGTGTAGTCCCTCAGTCGATGTGACGCTTGGGCCGCATGCTACGATGGTTGTCGTGACCCCAAAACTGATGACTGCAGGAGACAGCTTGCAAGTAAAATAAGAAAAAACAAAAGACGTGTGTAGCCGGGAGTGCACTCGAAGCACAGGGAAAGCTATGCAATACAAAACAAAACTAACCTGGCTTCAAAGTAAACTTAACCAAATATTGGAAGACAGCAGCAGTTTACCCACATAAAGCTGAGTAAGCATACACAAAATAATGTTACAATGTAAACTGAGAGCAGGTGTACTGGCAGATAGAGAAAAGGTGCCTCTAAAACCAAAAACAGGAAGTGGAAAAAATAAAATAAGAGCGCTAGAGAGGAACTAAAACACCAAACATAGGAAAACACCCACAAGGCATGACCAGACACTACAAGTCATGACTCTGCTCCTTAATCCTGCAGAGCCGAGCATGTTGCGGTTTTCTAACCCTAAGGAACAGCGGTTCCTCCAGCAGCCAAAAGGATGGAACAGTTTCGCTAACCCTCGAGGAACTTGGTAGCTGCCAGGCCTGCAATACTGATGAAAAAAACATCTTAGTCCTGAGAGATTACATTTCGGAGGTGTTGTCAGAAACCGCTTCAGATTGTAACCCAGCCTGCCAGTTCTTCTGAGCAAAGTGGTGCCAGCTTGGGCTACAATGGTAGCGCAGTCTCTTTGCGGTACAAAGACGAAATGAGGCAACCTTTGACCAGCAGGTGCAGGACAGAGGAGGTGATCCAGTGCTGTCCTGATCAAAAGAAGTCGACAATGTCTCTCTGGATGGTCTTGACCAGGGCCACAGGTGGATTTATTTTACAAACAGTCTATGCCAGTGGGTCAAGGCGACCAAGTTATTGATAACCAAAACTTTACCTATTTATTTGTCTAAGACAGCTGAGGCAGCAACCATTTCCTTTACAATAACCTTGCACATTCTTTCGCCGCCACCCCGTCCCAGATCTTTTCACTAAATGAACCCTCTCCCCAAAAATGCCTAAACAATCAAGCCCTTCTTTTTAAGACCCCCTGGTTGAGTGGGCATGGTCTTATTCGCTCACTTACTAAGCAAAAAAGCCTTGCTCTTTGCCCAGTTTACTTTAACATATGAAGACTCGGGAGCAGGCATCTTGTTGTTTTTGTTTTGTTATACACTGATTTGTGTATGCAGCGATCGTTGGTGGATGATGGGGATCCAAGGCTGTTCCTGGCATGACTAGACCTGCCAGTCGTTCTTATAGTGTAGATAAAAAATGGTTCTATGACCAAGCTGTATAGCTTACAGTAATCGAACAGCCCTGGCTGATTCCACGCTGCCTTGCGATTGGCCTGCTTAGTCATTTTCCAACATTGAATAAGCACTTTGCTCCCTTGCACAGCAAACCAACCCAAGTTAAACAACCTTTGCCAAACCCAAACATTTTACGTGCAGAAACTCCATATTTGTGATCTACACGATCAAAAGCTTTCTCTTGGTCCAATGAAATAACAACAACATTCAAATCAAAACATTCTAAGATGTCCATCAAGTCTCTGACAAAAAAAAGGGTTGTCCATTATGATGTGTCCTATCTTGAATGTATTAGGGTTGATCGCTATGTGCAATAGTTGTGATGTATTTTTTGAGTCTGTAAGGTTAGGCTCTGGAAATAATCTTGTAGTGCCAACATAAAAGGGCTACCGGTCTCCAATTTTTAGAGGAATATCAGGTGCTTCTATTTCAGTATCAGAGTAAAGACTGCTAACTGACATGACACAGGGAGCATTCCTTTGTCCCAGCACTCAACAAAGACATGGTGGAGAGTGAGTCTGACGATCATTCAGAAGTTCTTTTAACAATCTGTGGTCAGAACATCAATGTCAGGTGCTTTTTAGTTCCTTCAAGGTTACCTCAAAGTCTAGAGACTTCCTCTAATCAAGGGACAACCCAGGGACATCGTTAAGAAGACGCACTTTGCTGTCCAGATCGCAAGACTCCAACCCAAAAAAGCGATAGTAGTAGTCCACACCTAGTTGGCTCATCTGGTCTTGGTCAGTGGTCACACACCTCCCAGGCAGTCGGGGGAAGGTTATTAGATGTTGCCGAGTGCCGAATTCGGTACCCATCCCTAGTTTTTGCTCAGCTCTGTTATTCTAACACAAAAAATATTCCTGAAGCCACACGGTGCACAACAAGTTGCACCATTCAGATCCTCTGCAGGCCATGGGAAAGCCTAAAGTGTCATGTCTGTGTAATCATGTTTTGTTTTAGCTATGTTCGGTTTTGTTTTTGGACTTTTTGTGCACTTTTGTTTGTTTTGTCACCATAGCAACCATTAGTTTTCACCTGTCATGTCACGCACCTGTTTTACGTTATGAGTCAAGCACCTGTTGTCAATCATGTCGGTAGTATTTAAGTTCATTGTTTTCAGTTAGTCTGCCTGGAAACATCACTCTTTATCGTCACTCTGCATAATGCCATGTTCACAGTCCCATGCCAAGTAAGTTTTTGTTTCATTGTTCACAGTTTCTGCCTTTGTGCAAGTTTTGTTTTCATTAGCCAAGTTTTTTACCTCCGCCATTGTGCGCACCTTTCGTTTGTTCTTTTTTGATAATATTAAATAAAATCATGTACTCACATTCCCGTCTCGCCCGAGCCAACTTTCCGTTGCCTTCTGGAAAAACCAACCCCAAGGACTAAGTCTTGACATAAAGTAGGTTTAATTATTTGTTCACTTAAGACAGTGGTTCCATTGGGGTCGGAGTTTAATTAGTTCTGTGACGCAGCTTGTACCTTAAAAAAGCTTATTGCAAAACAGCATCGCTTATTGAAATCAATTGGTGTTTGGTGTTTGGCCTCCCAAAACAGCACACGCCTTTAAGAACGTGTACATAACAACTATAACAAATATAATAAATATTATATGAAAACAATTACAATAGAATGTACTACAAACAACTACAGTAGTTTTATGAAGTACTGAATAATCTGGCGCGCCACATCATTTTATGTGGCCCGCGAACGACTGCAAATAATGTGCATCAATAAATCACTTTCTAGTTAAAATGATTCGTTCTTTCAATTTTGACAGAAAAAATGTACTGCATGCAATTGCCTATCTTCTAAACTTTAATGTTATCTAATCATGCTGAGATATTCCAAGCATTTTTTTGGTTATCAAAAAGTTAAAAATCTAATAATCAAACACAATTGCCAATGCAAATTGTTTAAAGGGGAACCACACTTTTGGCTATCATTCACAATCATTATGGGTGACATGATGACGGATTTTTTTTTTTTTAATGCATTCTAAATAGTAAACAAAGCTTCACATGGAGCCTATGCGAGTCTCTCTCTTTTTCCTACAAAGCCCTTAAAACATCCAAACACCTCCATTAAGTTTTCATTTACATGATGCCAGTATATATATAGTGTACTAACAGGCATATTTATAATAACATTTACTATTTACATACATTGCTCATTTTAAGCATACGCGGTGCACAAATTTAAAAAACGCATCACAACCTTCGTTTTTTTTTAACATCACTGATGATTACTCACTGCAGACTTCATGAGAGCCAATAAACATAATAAAACATCACTTACTGTACAATATCTGCTGTCATTAGGATGCCGACTGTTCGGTTATTTATACATTCCCATTTAGATGAAGAATTATTTATAATCCGAGCGAAGAAAAGGGGGGTGTAATCTTTTTGTGTTGTTCTTGCCATTTCCAGGTCTAAAATGGCTGTCAAATTGTACAAACATTACCCTTTCACTTTCCAGGTAAAAGGCATGATTTATGATATAGAATAAGGTTTGACGTGCAAGGAAACTAGGAAGCAGCTCATTAGTCGATCATGTCAACATTGGCACACACGCTTGTGATCACGGCGATGATGTTTTGTTTTTTCATGTATATATTCATTTCACACCATATTCATTGCACTTCTACATTTTTTAAATTTTTATATATTTGCACATTGTTTTTCTAGCATGCACACATCGCACTGTATGGAATGGCCTCAATCTCGTTACCTTGCGTAATGACAATAAAGCTGATTCTGATTCTGATTCTGATTCTGATGCAATAAATAGTTTGTCTGCGTTAGCGCTTGTAATAGCAATATTACAAATACGTGGTTAATATTCAAGTCACGAAATGTAAATGGAGTATTGTTTGGCTCTGATGTAAGCAGAGTTTTATTTACGTTTATTTACAAGTTAGACTGCATTAAAAAAAACAATACATCCCTCGTCATGTCTTAATGATTGTGAACGATAGGCAAAATTCCCAAAAAAGTTCAGTTTCCCATTAATATACACTTTTAGTCATATACTGAGTTACAAACAGACCTTTGAGGGCAGCCATAATTGCCATGTGGCCCTCAATAAAAATATTTTTAAAATCGATTTGAATGCAGCTGGGATAGGCTCCAGCCACCCCCGCAACCCCAAGAGGGACAAACGGTGGAAAATGGATGGATGGCTGGATAAATGGACTTTACCACACCTGCGCTGCATCAACCATGCACGCTATTAACTAGAAGTTTTGCTGCTAACCTAAAGCATGACAATTAGCAGAAAGATAGATAGCTCATTGTTAATAGTTTGTTAAAATATTTGTATTATTTTTAAGATATTTTTGTTCTATTTTTTGTTGTTTTAAAATGTTTTTAATGTGTAAAGTCATGTGGCAATAATTAATATACTCTGTATACTGACTCTGTACTCAAAAATCACTCCTGTTACTTTAACTACTGCTAGTAAAAAAAGACGTGTTTGGTTTCAGAACCTTGTCAAGAATGAAATCAAGTTGCATGAAATTAGCTAATACGCATTCTTGGTAGATCAATGTGTGTATTATCATCTTCTGAGTTGAGAAATGACAAATGTAAGTTTATTTTGAAAAAATTACTATATAATGGCAAATGGCACCAATTCAGAGGAATGGCCTGTAAATACTTGATGCAAAAGTTGAAATAAGTAATTCAGTTAAGTCGGGGGTCGGAAACTCGCGGCTCGAGAGTTTGTTTACATGTATAACTTTGTCCGACGCTGCAACAAAAAGACGTATTTTTTGCCACTCCTTTGTCTAATTTTGTCCACCAAATGTTTTATGCTGTGCGTGAATGCACAACGGTGAGCTTTGATGATTTTATTGACTTGTTGGAGTGCTAATCAGGCATATTTTGGCTATTCGATGCTAACATGCCATTTCGGCTAGCTGTATGTACACATTGCATCATTATGCATCGTTTGTAGGTATATTTGAGCTTATTTGATTTCCTTTAGTTATGTGTACTGTGTATCTATATCTACTGTGCATTTCTGATATTTGTTTTGTGTGCCATGTTGTTCCAGACCACAGCAAACGTTACCTGGCTTGCAAACATTGTAATAAAATTTGAAAAAGACAGCCTGCCGTTTCCTTAACTTGAACACACGTCTATACTTTTGGCCAATCTATGCCAGTAATTTCCAGGAGTTATCTCAACCTCTGAGAAGTTTCCATTTTACTAAAGTTTTCCAGTGTTCTAAAAATGTGTACAATAAATGTTACGGTAAATTTCAACATTTCTGTCAACAAAGATTTGCGTCAGCCTGCAACACATAGCCATTTTGATAGTAGGCTAATGTGTTGCCTTAAATTTTGCGGCTCCAGACATACAGTATTTGTTTTTTGTAGTAGTGGTTCAATATGGCTCTTTCAACATTTTGGGTTGCCGACCCCTGAGTTAAGTAAAAAAAAAAAAAAAAAACATTCCAGTTAGTTGCTAAGAAGTGACCAAGCTGCATTTTGAAATATGACCAAACAACATCTGACCATCCCAGAGTTCATGTCATCTACTTGCTGAAGTAATGATCTTGATTAGCATTGCACAACAGTGCTCTTTGTTGCCTTATTTTATATATTGACCTTGACGAGTTAACCCATTACCTGGGAAGAAAAAACCCCCAATGATTTTCTATTAGTCGTCATGATTCACCGTTGGCTTATGCAACACATACGGTTCTCTCTCTCTTTTGTATTGCTTCTCTCGGTCTGTCTTTCTCTCTCCATTTTCTTCACCACTGTGCAAAGTCTCAAGGGTAAACTGAATGTCCTCTTCCATTTCGCTGCTATGTCGGTCTCCATGTCAACAAGATATGAGTCACTACAGCCGGCTAAAAATGTGGACACAATCTCTAAAACATGTTTCTATTAATACATCAATTAACCAATTGAGTTGCAGCGTGCACATTACTGTGCATCACTTATATTCAGTTAAAACCGCTGGCCTGATCTTGTGAAGATGAATACAAGTACATCGACAATAGAATAAAGGATTGCTTTGTCGGCAACGACTTAAAAATTCTGACTACTCCGAAACTATTTTTACATGCTACTGTTAAAGGGTTTTTAACGAACAACACGGTTGTTTTGATTGTTTATCACATTTACATACTATCACACAAGTGCATTTATAAGTCGAATTTGGCACAAATATAAGTAACACACACACACACCAATTTTAAAAATAATTTAAGATTGCAACATTCGAGTAAAAAAAATGTTGTGCGTACTTGTTTTTATGGTGTGTCATGTACTCGGAGATGACCAACATCTGGTGGCAGAATTTCCCGTATTTTCATAAATTTTCTGGAATAGAGTCCACAGACAACAGAAACCAGGGCCCTGGTTTATTAAAGGCCTACTGAAATGCCATTTTCTTATTTAAACGGGGATAGCAGGTCCATTCTATGTGTCATACTTGATCATTTCGCGATATTGCCATATTTTTGCTGAAAGGATTTAGTAGAGAACATCGACGATAAAGTTTGCAACTTTTGGTCGCTGATAAAAAAGCCTTGCCTCTACCGGAAGTAGCAGACGAGTAGCGTGACGTCACAGGTTGTGGAGCTCCTCACATCTGCACATTGTTTACAATCATGGCCACCAGCAGCAAGAGCGATTCGGACCGAGAAAGCGACGATTTCCCCGTTAATTTGAGCGAGGATGAAAGATTTGTGGATGAGGAAAGTGAGAGTGAAGGACTAGAGGGCAGTGGGAGCGATTCAGATAGGGAAGATGCTGTGAGAGGCGGGTGGGACCTGATATTCAGCTGGGAATGACTAAAACAGTAAATAAACACAAGACATATATATACTCTATTAGCCACAACATAACCAGGCTTATATTTAATATGCCACAAATGAATCCCGCATAACAATCACCTCCCCCCTCCCGTCCATATAACCCGCCAATACAACTCAAACACCTGCACAACACACTCAATCCCACAGCCCAAAGTACCGTTCACCTCCCCAAAGTTCATACAGCACATATATTTCCCCAAAGTCCCCAAAGTTACGTACGTGACATGCACATAGCGGCACGCACGTACGGGCAAGCGATCAAATGTTTGGAAGCCGCAGCTGCATGCGTACTCACGGTACCGCGTCTGCGCATCAAACTCAAAGTCCTCCTGGTAAGAGTCTCCGTTGTCCCAGTTCTCCACAGGCCAATGGTAAAGCTTGACTGTCATCTTCCGGGAATGTAAACAATGAAACACCGGCTGTGTTATCTGGCACAACAGTCAAGGGGTGCATTCTATGGCGGGGGTGCGTTATCCGGCACAACACCTGCCGCAATAAACCGCTTCCCACCTACAGCTTTCTTCTTTGCTGTCTCCATTGTTCATTGAAAAAAATTGCAAAAGATTCACCAACACAGATGTCCAGAATACTGTGGAATTTTGCGATGAAAACAGACGACTTAACAGCTGGCAACCATGCTGTCCCAAAATGTCCTCTACAATCCGTGACGTCACGCGCAGGCGTCATCATACCGAGACGTTTTCAGCAGGATATTTCGCACAAAATTTAAAATTGCACTTTAGTAAGTTAACCCGGCCGTATTGGCATGTGTTGCAATGTTAAGATTTCATCATTGATATATAAACTATCAGACTGCGTGGTCGGTAGTAGTGGGTTTCAGTAGGCCTTTAAGCTTGCTTAATCACAAAAACCTGGCGTGGGATTGTGCGCTGCCTCACCCCAATTTCATGCTTCACGTACGCACACTTCTGCAGGCTATGGATACTTTGGCGACATACAGAGGTGGTCGGTCGTGCTTTACCAACATTTGAACAATTTCAACAACGCAATGTGTATCTTCTGTATAGATTTACTGAACAAAAGTGAGAGATATATTTCTCTTGTTGCCTTATTTAATTTTACTTTATTAAATGTTTGAAGATATTTAGTGTTTGACGCAGCCTATATATATATACAGGTAAAAGCCAGTAAATTAGAATATTTTGAAAAACTTGATTTATTTCAGTAATTGCATTCAAAAGGTGTAACTTGTACATTATATTTATTCATTGCACACAGACTGATGCATTCAAATGTTTATTTCATTTAATTTTGATGATTTGAAGTGGCAACAAATGAAAATCCAAAATTCCGTGTGTCACAAAATTAGAATATTGTGTAAGGCTAACACAAAAAAGGGATTTTTAGAAATGTTGGCCAACTGAAAAGTATGAAAATGAAAAATATGAGCATGTACAATACTCAATACTTGGTTGGAGCTCCTTTTGCCTCAATTACTGCGTTAATGCGGCGTGGCATGGAGTCGATGAGTTTCTGGCACTGCTCAGGTGTTATGAGAACCCAGGTTGCTCTGATAGTGGCCTTCAACTCTTCTGCGTTTTTGCACGTGTTTTGGTACACGCAAACCTTGAGTAAATCACGGCCAGAGTGTTTATGCCAAGACTGCTAAAAAATACAGAGAAAAGTATGCTTGTGACATATTATCAGTTGCAACCTTCAATATATGAAAGCAAAAGTAGAGGATAATGGCTGCCTACTGCTCCAAAAGATGACTCAAATCCAGAGACAAAATGTCACTTGCGTAAATAGTACATGTGATATCGTTTTTTTAAGACCTCTAAGCATCCCTAGCTAGTGGATTTTTTAGACTCCATCTACATCCTACAAGAACTGCAATCAAATTTGACCAAACAACTACAAGAGTCCTATAAGAAAGTGTGGTTCCACAAAGACAGAATCACCATATTAAATCGCCGACAAGTCCCAGAGGTGAACAGAAGATTTAGTTGATCATGGCTGAGTCTTGTGAAAAACTAATTAATAATTTCTCAGCCAATGTCCTCAATGAGCGACATCAGAGAGTTGAATCACGTCACTGGAAGTCTCCAGTGCACATGTTTCTGCCAGTGTAGTTAAGCAAGGCTTTCCTAAAGACCTCGGGTGCTTGTGTGTTTAATGAGTTGCCGTTAATAAAGGAATTATGAGGCAAAGAAATGCAGAAGAATTGTTGGAAAGTAACTGCACTGGCAGACCTTGGAATGAAGACTCAAGAGGTATCAACACGGTGTCATATATTGTCTGAAAATATGCCCGCTATTTGCGCAGGAGGCAAGTTTGATGAGTTGCACTTGTAATGTGAAATGAACTTTAATGAATGGTATTTCATAACCACAAAACAGAGTGCTGTTGGGTTATCTTCTTCCACAAGGTTTGTTTACTTCTCACAAGTGAGGATCTGCGTCATGCCACACAAAAGCATCCACACAAGGTCATGAAAGAGAGTTTTCTGATATGCAATATTTCTACAAGATATATGGATGTACAGTGGTGCCTATACATCATGGATGCCAATTTTGGGGGGAAAGACAGGGGACCACTTTTTTAAAAAAGCTGTTTTTCTACCGTTCAAAAGTTTTAACATCCAAACATAATGTTACGCTATTAAATGGAGACAAGTCAAACACTACCGTCGGGTGGAAAACAGCCAGTCAGGCTGAAGATTGTCCCTTTAGACCGCCCACAAGCTCATTGATTAGCTGTCTGGTGCTGCCTTCCTGCCAATATGACGATGATTGACAGCGCGCAGCAGCTGACCAATGGGCAGTCAGATGCAGTGACGTGCGGCGAGGTTCATGGCTGGTGAGGCACTGACTTCATCACAGTCAGATTTACAAACATATGAACCCTAAAGAGTATCTTATTCACCATTTGATTGGCAGCAGTTAACGGGTTATGTTTAAAAGCTCATACCAGCATTCTTCCCTGCTTGGCACTCAGCACCAAGGGTTGGAATTGGGGGTTAAATCACCAAAAATTATTCCCGGGCGCGGCGCCGCTGCTGCCCACTGCTCCCCTCACCTCTAAGGGGGTGATCAAGGGGATGGGTCAAATTTCACCACACCTAGTGTGTGTGTGACAATCATTGGTACTTTAACTTAACTTTAACTTTACACATACAAACTGTAGCACACAAAAAAGCACATTTAATTAAAAAAAACTTATTATGGTCTTACCTTTACTTATAAATGAAGTCCATACGCTGCTCCTTTTGAACAAAAGCATTGATGACTTGTTTAAAGAAGTCTTCCTTATCTTTCTTCAGTTTTAAAAGTCTCTCTGTCTCGATGGAGATCTTTCTTTAAGTATTACCTCCTGCTTCGATTGAAAGTCCAGTTTAGAAAACGGTTTTATTTTAGATATGTAATCCTCCATGTTAAATGTCCAGGCGAGAGGAAAAAATAAACGATCGCTGCAAACTGTTGCTGCTTGTTGTCACTTCTTCTGCAGCCGAGTAGTCGCAAGAATGATCTCTGGGATCACTAGCGCCCTCTACCACCAGGAGGCGGGATTACTGCAAGCCTCACACAGTGCGTCTTCGCAGCCGTTTTATGATTGCTCAGCACAAGAAATATGTTACACACATACAGTTGTTGACAAAATACACTGTACATTATATACCTCAGCTAACTAAACTATGGAAATGTATAATATAATTCATATAGCAATACAGTCTCACTGCACAGCAGGCCAGCAGTTAGCCGAGTCATTGCGCAATCCATGGTGAGGCTCAACTGGCTGGTGATCACCGCAAGTCTCTTCTCAGTATTTGAACGGCAAATGTGAAAATTCAGCGATTTTGAATACAAATAATCTAAAACTGGTGAAGTTAAATGGAAAATAACTTTATAGTATAATCACTGGATACATATAACAATTTAATTTTTTTTTTTTTCTTTTTGCATTTTTTTTCTTTCCATGATAGCACGTGAGGCCCCGCCTCACCTGCCTCCCCTGACTGCACGTCACTGGTCAGATGCGAGACAAGAACAAATTGGTGAATGATGATGAATCGCGACGCCGACGACCGGCTATAAAGTAATAGTTTTTAAAAAACTGAACAAGTTTTAGTGCAGGTGCTACAGTGGCTGCATTGCTCTTCGGGTAAGAATCTTTTTATAAACCTACCGGAAGTACAGCTGTCGTTTGGTCTACTAGCCGTCCGTAGCGTTTCTTCTCATTTCAATTCTTTATTTATCACTCCAAGCAACGTTTGTAAGTTTTACAGCAAAACTAAAACAATTTTAACTTACTAAACCGTCCCATGTGTGACCATACTTGCCAACCCTCCCGAATTTTCCGGTAGACTTCCGAAATTCAGTGCCTCTCCCGAAAATCTTCCGGGACGACCATTCTCCCGAATTTCTCCCAATTTCCAGCCGGACAACAAGGCACGCCCCCTCCAGGTCCATGCGGACCTGAGTGAGGACAGCCTTTCGTCACGTCTGCTTTTTCTCCATACAAACAGCGTGCCGGCCCAGTCACGTTATAACATCTACGGCTTATGGAGAGTGCACAACTGCACACACAACAAAAACTTAGACTTAGACTTAGACTTCCTTTTTATTGTCATTCAAATTTGAACTTTACAGCACAGATAAGAACGAAATTTCGTTACATAAGATCATGGTAGTGCAGGATAAAAAAGCATTAAGGTGCATATATAAATAAATAAATAAATAAATATAAATAATATATAAATATATATATAAAATAAATAAATATGTATATAAATAAATAAATAGATTACTGTACAGATAAATATATTGCACTTTTTCACATGCGTCCACGTTTATGGATGCATGTTATATTGTCTTTTTTATTCCAGCGAGTTAATCCATTTTGGGGGAAATTGAGGGGATAATTTAATTATGATGCGTTCAAGAGTCTTACAGCCTGAGGGAAGAAGCTGTTACAGAACCTGGAGGTTCTGCTTTGGAGGCTGCGGAACCTCTTTCTAGAGTCCAGCAGTGAAAACAGTCCTTGGTGGGGGTGGGAGGAGTCTTTGCAGATTTTCTGAGCCCTGGTCAGGCAGCGGCTTTTTGCGATCTCCTGGATAGGAGGACGAGGAGTCCTGATGATCTTAAGAAGGAGACGAAGCAGAAGAACGAAGAAGAGACAGTCATGGCGACGACGAGTAAGAAGAAGAAGTATGCTTGCAAGTAATCAGAGAGGGTGTTGCGCATGGTTAGAAAGATAGTGACAGAGAATAGAACGATGATGGACAATGCAACCCTAAAATCACTCCTTTCCTGCAAATTAAATTTCACAGATGCTGCCTATACCTATGTTCCTTCAAAGGCTGTGCTACTGGCTGCAAAGCATTGCACTTTCAAATACAACAATGAGTAGAGGAGTGTTAAGTGTGTGTATATGTGTAAATAAATGAACACTGAAATTCAAGTATTTCTTTTATATATATATATATATATATATATATATATATATATATATATATATATATATATATATGTAAAAAAAAAATATATATATATATATATATATATATATATACATATATATATATATATATATATATATATAGCTAGAATTCACTGAAAGTCAAGCATTTCTTATATATATATATATATATATATATATATATATATATATATATATGAAATACTTGAATTTTAGTGAATTCTAGCTATAAATATACTCCTCCCCCTTAACCCCGGCCCCGCCCCCCCAACCCCGCCCACCTCAACATGTATTAAGTACATTAGTATAATTATTAAGTACACACAATGTGATTTATCAACACTCATCACCGTTTTGCGAGCACTATTTAGCCTTTTATTTACCACTTTTCAGATGCATGCGCAAACTGACAGATCCACACTCGGCTGCAGGATCAGTGCTTGCGCTGCACAGACACACGATGAACAGACCAGAATCCTCTGTCCTAAGTGTGTGTGTGTGTGTCAATATTTTGGACGGTCAGAAATGAAAAATATCAGAAATATCGTCTATTCAGCAACATCGTTTTATAAATGTATAGCTGGTAGAGGACTTAAGGGGATGATTTGTGAGTTGGTGTCCTTTAGCATTTTTTTCACGTAGCATATATATTGAAAAAATGAATAAATACAAGTGGTTTTATTGTAGATGCACTGCAGAACTGCTTCTAGAATGCCCATAAAAAGTCGTACACGTCTCCTGCTTATTAGAAAACAGCAACACGCCGCAAGGATTCATGATAACATGCATGTGCAGTAAATGATTGTCTCCCTGCTGATGCCCCCCTATAGTACACGCAGAATCCTCATTTAAATAAGGTGGTGTGCACCACTTTTCAATTGCACATGCAGTCTTAATAAATCCCACGCAACACGCCCACTAATAGTACACACTATTTTACAGATTGCACACGCTGTTTAGCGGGTGGTATTTGGATATTAATAAAGCAGGCCCATAATACGCAAACTTAGCAACACTGCTGCTGCTAGCAGTTGGAACTCTGGTGATAACTCACATCAACAGTGGAAGGAAATAACTTTGGTCTTATGGGGAGAATCAGAATCAGAATCAGAAATTCTTTATTAATCCCCGAGGGGAAATAAAAATTTTCAGCACAATCCCATTCAAGATCAGACAAACAATACAGGGAGACAGAACAGGATCGCTGACGGGTCAGCCAACTTCCGGCGCCCCTTACAAAAAAGGTGAGATAAAGGTAAACATTGGGGGGGTGGGAAAAAAAAATCGGTCTAAGCCTGGGCCCCTGGAGAGGGGGTCCAGACTGAGGCCAACGGAAAAAACAACTCATAGCCATACATACATAAGCATGTGTGTAAGAGGGAAACATCAAAGAACACAAAGGACATTAAATACATTAAAAGAGCAGAGCTGATGCAACAAGCCACTTCTACACACAGCTATGAATAAAAAGTAAAATAAACATATACACTGTGGTGGCCTTTGTGGTGTTCCACGCCATCGTCTGCTGGGGTGGAGGGAGCATGGCCAGAGACAGGAGCAGACCCAACAAAGCAACCACTATACTCACTGGCCCACTAACTCGGCCAGTGTCCAGTCCGCATGGATAAGCGAGGATGCGTCTAAGTAGACTGAGGTGTCCGATACCTGCTCAGGTATCGGACCAGCAGCTGGTCTCCATGGCCAAAAGGCTCCCGGGAGGCAGATCCAGAAGTCCACAAAAAAGCACCGCAGAAGTCACAAAAGTGCCACCCCTTGTCACACAGTCCCAAAGGGTCCCCAACCAAAAGGCAAAAAAAAAAAAAGAAATTTAAATTTTTTTTTACCAGAGAATGCGAGGGCTTTGAAACTAAACTTGCCTTTTTCTTTGTCCATTTCCTCTCTCTAGTCATCCCTGTGACTCAACATTGGCTGGAACACCGCTGCTTTTCACAGAAGGACACACATTAATTGCGTGATAAAAAAAAAAAACGGGTGCTGTTAAAAAAAACTTTTGTTATTAACACGTTAACTTTGACAGACCTACTATACCTTTTGTATATTAGAGCATTTGCTTTAGAAAGTGGACTTCTACGGCACTGGTGTCCAAATCAAGGTCCGGGGACCAGATCCAGCTCGCCACTTCCTTTTATATGGCTCGCAAAAAGCCTAGCAATGACATGCGTCAATAACATACTTGATTTTTTTCTGACTCAAAATATTTGTTCTTTCCATTTTAACAGAAACATGCACATATTTTCCACTCTATTAGTATGTAATAATGCAACTTACACTAAATTATCCATCCCATCCATCCATCCATCCATTTTCTACCGCGTGTCCCTTTTGGGGTTAGCGGGGGGTGCTGGAGCCTATCTCAGCTGCATTTGGGCGGTGCGCGGGGTACACCCTGGACAAGTCACCACCTCATCGCAGGGCCTAAATGATCTTACATTCCAAAAGTTTTTTGTTAAAGTAAATACTTAAATATATGTGTGATTCATGATTTCTAAGCAAGTCATGCATCAAATTGTACGTGTATGCTGTGAAAATCAATGTAAAAATCTGGCAACTACCACAAAATCTACATATTTTTTTACTGTGTGCGTAAAAAAAATATAAAAATCAAATGCACAGGAAAATGTAAAATAATATCATGAAGTGAACCCTTATACATATTCATATATTATTCACTGTTTAAAGCGGCCCTCTGACGGCAGCCATAACTGTGATCTGGCCCTCAATGAAAATGACTTTGACACCCCAGTTCATTGATATCTCCAGCACCTTCTCCGTATTTTCATGGATAAATGTCTAATATTATTTTGAGATCCTTGGCTGCCGTTTTAGTAGCCATTATCGACTCCTTCTGCTTCTGTATGGTGTATATTGTAAAGTGCCACACAAGTACTGCTTCACCAAGTAGACTATACGCACACCCAGGTCACGCTTTTGGATTCATTATTTCTTAAATTTAAAAAATGGTAAAATGGGTTATACTTGTAAAGCACTTTTCTACCTTTAAGGTACTCAAAGCACTTTGACACTATTTCCACATTCATACATTCACACACTGATGGCGGGAGCTGGCATGTAAGGCCCTAACCACGACCCATCAGGAGCAAGGGTGAAGTGTCTTGCTCAAGGACACAAAATGGTAAAAATGGTAAATGGGTTGTACTTGTATAGTGCTTTTCTACCTTTTTAAGGAACTCAAAGCGCGTTGACACTATTTCCGCATTCACCCATACACACATACATTCACACACTGATGGCGGGAGCTGCCATGCACGGCGCTAACCACGACCCATCAGGAGCAAGGGTGAAGTGTCTTGCTCAAGGACACAACGGACATGACTAGGATGGTAGAAGGTGGGGATTGAACCAGGAACCCTCAGATTTTCTGGCACGACCACTCTCCCAACTTTGCCACGCCTTCTCCAACGGACGTGACGAGGTTGGTAGAAGGTGGGGGATTGAACCAGGAACCATCAGGTTCCTGGCACGGCCACTCTCCCAACCTCACCACGCCGTCCCCAAATTCTCTTTTTTTATTTTTTTTGTCTTGTCCAGCTACTCAGGCAAATCATATAGTTGATGTAGATGCCCATATTGGCTGTACAGATTTACTTTACAAAAGAGAAGTGTGGGATACTTCTCTTGTTGCCTTATTTGTATTTGACTTTATTAAATGGATGTACATTATTATTTGGTGCAGCCGGGCCGGAGCAGAAGGGGATAGAAAGACAAGAGGAGGATAAGACAGAGAAAACAACAACAAACACAACAATAACAATAACAACAACAACAACAGAACAGAATCAGCAAATAGGATATGTACAAACCCTGTTTCCATATGAGTTGGGAAATTGTGTTAGATGTAAATATAAACGGAATACAGAGATTTGCAAATCCTTTTCAACCCATATTCAATGGAATGCACTACAAAGACAAGATATTTGATGTTCAAACTCATAAACTTTATTTTTTTTTTGCAAATAATAATTAACTTAGAATTTCATGGCTGCAACATGTGCCAAAGTATTTGGGAAAGGGCATGTTCACCACTGTGTTACATGGCCTTTCCTTTTAACAACACTCAGTAAACGTTTGGGAACTGAGGAGACACATTTTTTAAGCTTCTCAGGTGGAATTCTTTCCCATTCTAGCTTAAGTTGTTCAACAGTCCGGGGGTCTCCGTTGTGGTATTTTAGGCTTCATAATGCGCCACACATTTTCAATGTGAGACAGGTCTGGACGACAGGCAGGCCAGGCTAGTACCCGCACTCTTTTACTATGAAGCCACATTGACGTAACACGTGGCTTGGCATTGTCTTGCTGAAATAAGCAGGGGCGTCCATGGTAACGTTGCTTGGATGGCAACATATGTTGCTCCAAAACCTGTATGTACCTTTCAGTATTAATGGCGCCTTCACAGATGTGCAAGTTACCCATGTCTTGGGCATGAATACACCCCCATACCATCACAGATGCTGTCTTTTCAACTTTGCGCCTATAACAATCCGGATGGTTCTTTTCCTCTTTGGTCCGGAGGACACGACGTCCACAGTTTCCAAAAACAATTTGAAATGTGGACTCGTCAGACCACAGAACACTTTTCCACTTTGTATCAGTCCATCTTAGATGAGCTCAGGCCCAGCGAAGCCAACGGCGTTTCTGGGTGTTGTTGATAAACGGTTTTCGCCTTGCATGGGAGAGTTTTAACTTGCACTTACAGATGTAGCGACCAACTGTAGTTACTGACAGTGGGTTTCTGAAGTGTTCCTGAGCCCATATGGTGATATCCTTTACACACTGATGTCGCTTGTTGATGCAGTACAGCCTGAGGGATCGAAGATCACGGGCTTAGCTGCTTACGTGCAGTGATTTCTCCCGATTCTCTGAACCCTTTGATGATATTACGGACCGTAGATGGTGAAATCCCTAAATTCCTTGCAATAGCTGGTTGAGAAAGGTTTTTCTTAAACTGTTCAACAATTTGCTCACGCATTTGTTGACAAAGTGGTGACCCTCGCCCCATCCTTGTTTGTTTATGACTGAGCATTTCATGGAATCTACTTTTATACCCAATCATGGCACCCACCTGTTCCCAATTTGCCTGTTCACCTGTGGGATGTTCCAAATAAGTGTTTGATGAGCATTCCTCAACTTTATCAGTATTTATTGCCACCTTTCATAACTACTTTGGCACGTGTTGCTCGCATCAAATTCTAAAGTTAATGATTATTTTCAAAAAAAACCAACTGAATATGGGTTGAAAATGATTTGCAAATCATTGTATTCCGTTTATATTTACATCTAACACAATTTCCCAACTCATATGGAAACAGGGTTTGTACAAATATGATGGTAAAAGTGATAGCAAAGAAGCAGTTAGTAATAAATAATATAGAAATGACAATGAACATTATTACACTACAAATGGAGCAATACAAATACCGATAGAACTAGCACTATTGTTAATGAATAATAACAATAATGACCTCTATTATCAACAATACAATTGTTTCAAATGCAACAATACATATATGTAATGATAACTTGAAATACAAAATTAAGCAGATAAATGGAGGGGAAGAAAGAGAAGCCAACTTTATTAACCTTGTAGGTTGTTATAGAAACGATAGGTTAAGCTTTGTCAGTGTGCCATTTGTTATCCAGTTTACCCTAGGGCAACATTGTTAATATATGTTTGATGAAACGTGATTATATGCATGAGTGCATGTATGTATATGTACTTGTATATGTACAGTATGTGTATTTGTATGTTTGTACAGTGAATGTATATGTACAGTATGTGTATTTGTATGTTTGTACAGTGACTGTGCGTGTGGTTGTACAAACTTTGAGTGTGTAGGAATGTACTGTATTTGTGTACCGTATTTTCCGCACTATAAGGCGCACCGGATTATTAGCCGCACCTTCTATGAATTACATATTTCATAATTTTGTCCACCAATAAGCCGCCCCGGACTAAAAGCCGCGCCTACGCTGCGCTAAAGTGAATGTCAAAAAAACGCTGCGCTAAAGTGAATGTCAAAAAAACAGTCAGATAGTTCAGTCAAACTTTAATAATATATTGAAAACCAGCGTTCTAACAACTCTGTCCCAAAATGTACGCAAATGTGCAATCACAAACATAGTAAAATTCAAAATGGTGTAGAACAATAGCAACATAATGTTGCTCGAACGTTAATGTCACAACACACAAAATAAACATAGCGCTCACCTTCTGAAGTTATTCTTCATTCGTAAATCCTTCGAATTCTTCGTCTTCGGTGTCCGAATTGAAAAGTTGGGCGAATACGGGATCCAAAATGGCCGGTTCCGTCTCGTCGAAGTCACCGGAGTCAGTGTCACTGTTGTCCAGCAGTTCTGTGAATCCTGCCTTCCGGAAAGGTCGGACCACAGTTGTGACCGAAACTATCTGCCCAGGCATTTACGATCCACTGGCAGATGTTGGCGTATGTCGACCGGCGCTATCTGCCCGTCTTAGTGAAGGTGTGTTCGCCTTCGGAGCTGTGTGAAAAAAGCCACCCGGCCTCTTCGCGTAAACTTCCCTTAACCACTCGCTCATCTTTTCTTCATCCATCCATCCCTTCGAGTTAGCTTTTATGATGACGCCGGCTGGAAAGGTCTCTTTTGGATGGGTGGAAGTTAGCATGGCAAGCTAGAACCACAGTGAAGGATGACTCCTCATTCCCTGTGGTGCGAATATTCACCGTACGTGCTCCCGTTCCACAGTGCAGTTCACAGGAATATCAGTTGCTGTGAAATACGGTAGTAATCCGTGTGCGGATGGAGAGATTGCGTCTTTTTATGAACCGGATCCTTGTCGCGTAGTAGGAGCCATTTTGTGGTCTTTACAGATGTAAACAGGAAATGAAACGTACGGTGATATCCGCGCGTTTTTTCTTCTTCTTCCGGGGGCGGGTGAAGCGCTTCCTGTTCTATGGGGGCGGGTGAAGCGCTTCCTGTTCTATGGGGGCGAGTGCTTTCCTTGGCGGTTGCTTGCGTAGAAGAAGAAGCGCTTCCTGTTCTACCGGGAAAAAAGATGGCGGCTGTTTACCGAAGTTGCGAGACCGAAACTTTATGAAAATGAATCGTAATAAAGCGCACCGGGTTATTAGGCGCACTGTCAGCTTTTGAGAAAAATTGTGGTTTTTAGGTGCGCCTTATAGTGCGGAAAATACGGTATGTATGTTATTTCTTAAATTCAATGAACATCACCCGCTTTTTCTTATCAGCACTGTCCTTCAAACTCACTTTCTTCTTCCCATTGTTGAAAAAACCAAGTTATGTCCATCTCTAGTTTACAGGGTTCACTGAAAGAAAAATGTAGCAAAAAATGTATAAGGTGGGGGTGTATATAATAAAAACAATGTAAATGTTGTGTGGGTAATGCGTTCGGTAATGTTTAGGCAAGTTAATTGTCATTTCCACACCTTGGTTTTCGAACGCCCAAGTTCTTATATCATTCATTTTTTGACAAAACATTTTTGCCAAAATTTTGACCAAGTTTTTGAATACTATGGTTATCAAACATTTATTTTCTTCCCTATCCACTCTGCAAACAAGTCTTCAGTAAAAGTAAGTACAGCATACGCCACCCCTCCTTTCCCCAATTGTTTAAAAAGACGCAACTCGATGCGAATGCCTACGTGCAATTACTGCTATCACGGCCGAAGCTGTAAAATAACAACAAAAAAAAAAAATTGTGTCTGAGGAGCCAAAAAAAGGGAGGCTACACGAATGAAAGGACAGTTAAGGATCAACATTGGCCCGGTTTTCACTCGCTGGCCTGAGCTAAAAGATGAGGAGGGATTTTAGACCGGTGCTGCCTTGGCTCTGTTCCTGCTGGACCAGTAAGTACCTTTCAATGCTCAAATCAAAGTGTTAATGCTAATGTAAGCCATCGAAATGTGCGTGGTTGCAATAAATAGTCACCGGCTTCATAGTTCGCAGTTCCACACTGACACGACCAGCCGAGCAAAAAACTCAGAAGTACTGTATAAAGCAGGTGTATCAAACTCATTTTAAATGGGGAGAAAAATCTACTCCCAAGTGGGCCGGACTGGTAAAATCACGGCACGATAACTTAAAAATAAAGACAACTTCAGATTGTTTTCTTTGTTTAAAAATAGAACAAGCACATTCTGAAAATGTACAAATGTTTTTTTTTTTTTTTACAATTACCTGTTGCGGTTAATAGTATATATACTTTATTTGTCGTTATTTATATTTTCTGAATAAATTATGTGATAATGTTCATCAGTCAACATATTGGTGTTAATTTTCAATCTATCAAGATAAAACAATATACATAAAAATCAAATTACAGTATGTTATTTACGTAGTTTGATCATTTTTCTTGACTGATTTACTTGATCATGTGGTTTATTTTCTACATATGTAGCATCATCTACAAAGAATTGCTATTGCGACATCCACTGGACACATTTAGAACAGCTGTTTCTTTCATTCCAAAATTTCAGGTTAATTTTTTTACTTAGCAAACTTATTCCGCGGGTCGGGTAAAACCTGTTGGCGGGTCTGATCCGGCCCTCAGGCCGTACGTTTGACATCCCTGATATAAAGCAAAAAACAACTCGATGACTGCAAACCGCAAATATAAAGTTTGAGTAAAATATGTAGCTTCCTGCTGTGGAAAGATGTGAATTAGTGAATTATTTTTATACAGCGCTTTTCTCTAGTGACTCAAAGCGCTTTACATAGTGAAACCCAATATCTAAGTTACATTTAAACCAGTGTGGGTGGCACTGGAAGCAGGTGGGTAAAGTGTCTTGCCCAAGGACACAACAGCAGTGACTAGGATGGCGGAAGCGGGGATCAAACCTGCAACCCTCAAGTTGCTGGCACGGCCGCTCTACCAACCGAGCTATACCGCCCCATCACTCATACTGAATTATTGTTATTATCGAGCGTTGAAGTTCCCCAGTAGGACAAGGGAATACCCGGGGGAGCACTTTCCAGTACTCCCTCGAGTGTATCCAAAAAGGGTGGGTACACTGAACTACTGTTTGGTGTGTAAGCACAAACAACAGTCAGGACCCGTCCCCCCACCCGAAGGCGGAGGGAGGCTACCCTCTCGTCCACCGGGTTGAACTCCAACGTGCAGGCTTTGAGCCGGGGGGCAACAAGAATTGCTACCCCAGCTCGTCGCCTCTCACTGCGTGCAACGCCAGTGTGGAAAAGAGTCCAGCCCCTCTCAAGAGAACTGGTTACAGAGCCCTTGCTCTGCGTCGAGGTGAGTCCGACTATATCCAGCCGGAACTTCTTTACCTCGCGCATTACTCAGGCTGCTTCCCCCCCAGCGAGGTGACGTTCCACGTCCCAAGAGCTAGCTTATGTAGCCAAGGATCAGACCGCCAAGTGCCCTGCCTTCGGCTGCCGCCCAGCTCACACTGCACCCGACCTCTATGCCCTTCCCATGATTGGTGAGCCCATTTGAGGGCTGACCCATGTTGCCTCTTCGGGCCGTGCCCGGCCCGGCCCCATGGTAACAGGCCCGGCCACCAGGCGTTCACCATCGTGCCCCAACTTCGGGCCTGGCTCCAGAGGGGGGCCCCGGTGACCCGCGTCCGGGCGAGGGAAATCTGAGTCCATGTTGTTGTAGTTCCAAAGAAGTCTTCAAGCTGCTCTTTGTCTGATCCCTCACCTAGGACCTGTTTGTCTTGGGAGACCCTACCAAGGGGCATGAAAGCCCCCGGACAACATAGCTCCTAGGATCATTGGGACACACAAACTCTTCTACCACGGTAAGGTGCAGCTCAGAGAGGAGTGTAAAAGCCGATAAAAAAAATAAATAAAAATAAAATAAAATAAATAAGTTATTAGATAAAAAAGTTATTAGTCAGCTAATCGCTGAAATAGTCGACGAGTCCACTATAAAACTAGTCGTGAGTTGCAGCCCTACTGTGGCTACAGCAAAGAGATATATATATATAGCTGCAATATAATGGACATCATCATGTGACTATGTAGATTTTGATATTATATAACAATATAAAATATAGTGTATTTCACTCGCTGGCCTGAGGTAAATATAGTGTTGTTGAATTTGTAGCGTGAAAGCAAGACAACTTGAAGTATCGTTTGACACACAAAAACGTGTGCGTCGTTTATTCCTCCAAAAACCAGAATGAATGAACGTTTACGTCCCACACCCTCAAAATTGCCGGGAACAACAAACCCCCACCTTTGGGAGAATCTCCTGACGGCCACTTAAAGGGGCCGCACTGAATTACTCAATCTTAACTGCCTATATGAATGTAGAACAACATTGTTATGTGCACAATAGAACAATGGCAGTGAATAATCAGGACAAAGTCAAGTAAACAGGTGTGGTGAATTATGTCCTTAAATCAACCGCTACAGTATACATCTTGAACCCTTTTTTTTTTCTTTCTTTTTTTTATCGAGACAAAGATTATTTATGTATTTAATATTTGTTTGCTTACTGTGGTATATTATATTTAATATTATTTATTTGCTCACTGTTCTGTTACAGAGAACAAGGAAATTGGATACAATTGCTATGGAATGAAAAGGGGTAGGATTAAATAAGCTCTGAATGAAACAACTGGAATTGTGTGATGCATTACATTTTATCGTATGCATGTTCCAAACAAACTGAAACTGAACTGAACTGAACTGTATTTTACCACAGTATATCAAAGAGCTTTTGTTGTAAATAAAAAAAAAAGCAGAGGAGTTGCACCTTTTCTTTTCTAATATTCAGATGTTTTTTTTGGCTGCTTCACACACTTTCTGAACCCTTCCTCTCCCCCTCATTTCCTGATACTTCTGTCCATCATTCAACACCTAAGCTCATGCGTCATCTTCTTTTTCTTTGAATGTCAGCTCCCAAGTAGTCCGTGTCATGGTGACATTTCGTCACTGGATCTGGAGTAATTAATTAGATATCATATTTTTCAACTTTTTCCACACCTTTATATGGTTATGAGGAAAATGTATGTAAATGCAAAAAAATAAAAAATAAATCTGATTTCAATCATTCTTTGTCAAACATTCTGGGTATCCCTGATTAGTCTACACATTTCAGAGACATTTTATGATATATTCTCCAGGGACAATACTGTTGGAATTTAACGTTCTTCAGTTTACAGCAGAATAGATTTACTGTCTGCTGAAAATAACTCAAAACAGAGTCATTATTGTCTAAATTGCTCACAACATAAGTGCGTGCCGCTCACAGTGAACAAGTCTAAATTGCGTCCTTGGTGGGAATATGTAGTGTGAGCGCCATTGTTATCTAGCACTGCCTTAATCCTCTTGGGTATTGAATTCATCAGAGCTGCAGAGGTTGTTACTGGAATCCTCTTCCACTGCTGAATGATGACATAATGGAGCTGCTGGATGTGAGAGACCATGCACTCATTCACCATTCACTTGAGCATGGCCCGACAGAGTTCAATTGGGTTCAGGTCTAGAGACGTACTTGGCCGCTCTATCATCTTCCTCAGCAAGTCGCTCGTCATCTTGGAGGTGTGTTTGGGCTCATATTGGAAAACTGCCATGCAGCCCGGTTTTTGAAGGAAAGGCGAACAGGTTCTGCAACAGAATGTCAGAGTAGATGTTGACAGTACTCATCCTCCCCTGTTCATGACGATACCATGAACATGTTTGACGATAGACAAGGCAATTTGTACTCACGGCGATCTAATTTCATCCTTCTGTTCTCTTTCACATACCCAGGATTTACTTTGTAAATGGTCTGTATATATTTAGCGCTTTATTATGCTTACAAAGGTACCCACTGTGCTTTACATTACTATATCACATTCACCCATTCCCACACACATTCACAAACTGATGGCGGAAGCTGCAATCCTAACCACGACCCATCAGCACCAAGGGTTACGTCTCTTTCCTCAGGACACAACAGCTGTGACTAGGATGACAGAAGCTGGAATCGAACCTGGAATCCTCAAGTTGCTGGCATATGCCACACCTTAACTTTCCTCTTTCTGGCTTTTTTTGTCCAGTTCAATGCCGGGAATACCAAGGTGTTCCCTTGCTGTATGAAAGACATAGTCTTTCAAAAGGGTCCTGGAGCTTTCCTGTGGCCTCTTACCCATCGGACGTACCATGAACACCTCCCCAGGAAGGCGCCCAGGAGGCTTCCTGCTCAGATTCACAGGCCACCTCGTCTGGTTTAATATGGAGAAGCAGCAGATCTACTCCAAGTTCCTCACAGATGATGGAGCTTCTCACCCAGTCTCTAAAGGTGCGTTTAAAGGGGCATTCACACATGATGGCGGTTCGCCAGTTTGCCGCGCTCCGTCAAAGACCGCGTTAACACCGTACACAAACCCTAGTCATCCGTTACATGAAGCCAGAGAAAAAAATTCAACATGTTACATTTTTCGTGGGGTTTAAAATGGTCGGTGTTCTAAATGCCTTTTAAAATCAGTGATAATAGCACTGACATAATACGCCAGTCACATTTTTCTCCTGGACCTTTACGATGTCCACCACGAGGCTGCGGAGTTAAACACAAAGGCATCAAGGTCCCATATGGTGGTATTGCAGTTGAAGAGGAGTAGAAGGTGGAGGGGGGATGCAACGTCATTGTTAGTGGTGAGCCATCGACATGGTTTACTGTGGAGTCTGGTGTGCGACAAGGGTGCACTATTTCCCCCATTCTCTTCCTGATTGCCATAGACTGGGTCATGCGGAATACAACTGACTGATCAAGGAGTATCCAGTGGACTTTGTTCTCCCAACTTGAAGATCTAGATTTTGCTGATGATCTTGCTGTCCTTGCACCAAAGCACATCCATCTGCAGGAGAAAACTGACAGACTGAACAAATTCCCCCAACAGGTAGTGCTGAACATAAATGTGTCCAAAACACAAGTGTTGTGCATTAATGCCACTCCAGATGTACCAATCACAGTGACTATGTTGAGGACTTTACCTATCTGGGAAGTCTCGTCAGTAAGGACAACTCTGCACAAAAGGACATTAGAGCAAGACTCGGAAAGGCACAGGGTGCTTTTGCTAGGCTACACACCATCTGGAAGTCCAAGCAATATACTGTAGCTTAAGAACAAAGGTCCGACTTTACAACATTAATGTAAAATCTGTATTGTTGTACGGCTCGGAATGCTGGCGAGTAACATCCTACGACATGAAAAAAGTAAAAGCCTTCCACAATGGATGCCTCAGGAAACTCTGTCGAATCTTCTGGCCCGAGAAAATATCCAATGCACATCTATACAGGAAGACCATGCGCAACAGTGTGGTGCTAGAGATCAAATGCTGCCGATTCCAATGGCTTGGGCATGTTCTCAGGATGGACCAAGACCGCATCCCCAAGATTGCACTACAATAGACTCCACCTGGGAAAAGGAAGCAAAGCCGGCCCAAGAACACGTGGCGGCGTATACGGTGACAGCTGAGCTGAAGGAGATGAACCTAACCTGGGGCGAGGCACAGCATGTTGCTCAAGACAGGTCCAGATGGAGGCAGATCGTCAAAGCCTTATGTCCCATCAGGGACGAAGAGGATAAAGATAAGATAAGAAGAAGGTGGAGGACTCCGGCGCCTTTCAGGGAGATCCATAGTACTACTGAGCTTATGTGTGTTGACAAAGGCTTTCCGCCATTGCTGGGACATGGTACACGGAGGTTTAAGAAGCGCCATGATCCGCCATTTAACCCGGCGACGTGTAAACGCCCCTTGAGAGCCCCACCACCTTACAGAAGAAACTCATTTTGCCTGTATCTCTTGTCCTTTCGGTCACTATCCAAAGCTCATGATCATTGGTTAGGGTATAGGAACGTAAATCGACTGGTAAATTGAGACCTTTGCCTTTCGGCTCAGCTTCACCACAACGGACCGATGCAGTGTACATCACTAAAAACGCCGCACCAATCTTCTTGTCGATCTCGTGAGCCATCTTTTCCTCAATTGTGAACAAAACCGCAAGGCCTTGAACACCCCCAACTTTGAACAATTTCCCTAGTAGGTCATTAAAGTTTGTCTAAGTCTAAGTCAAAGTCTGCTTGAGGCAGGATCTTATCCACAGCGATGGCACTCCACTCTTTCCCGGGCGAGTTTTTATTGTCAGTGACCAATGCATCTATACCGCTATACAAGGACTAGAAATGTTTAGAAGCATCAAAACAAACATTAAATCATAGTTAGTGTCCTCACTGGAAGCGCTATGGATGAAAATACCTCTGTCTGAACTGGAGTTAGCTCATCACCAAACAATGTCATTTGCGGGAAATCAGTCAGCTCTTAAATCGCTTTATAATTAAGACTACATTTCCTGTACTATGTGAAAATAAAGGCATGTAAGCAAAGACTAAACACAGACATGGAACGCGTTCCTGTCAAGATGGTATTTTGTTGGAAGCGGAAAGAATGCAGGAGTGCCGGCGTTAAAGTGAGGATCATCACTCAAGATGATAGGACGTATATGTGTCATGGTAATGTATTTTGAAGCAAATTTACATCCATGTTGTTGCTTTAAAAACATGCAGGGTACATTCAAGGCAGGTCGGACCGAGATTCCTGATTAGGGAAAAGCATCCGTGGGACTGTATTTGTCTATATATGGAACAAATCTGCTCATTTTAAAGGTCAGTGGTTATCCTGATGTTAAACATTTCGAAGAGGACAATTAATGGCGTGTTTGTGGAGGTAGGAGCCCTTTTACATTCCAAACATTCTTCAACTTTATGGCTCGCTGGCTTGAAAAACAAGTCATTTTCCAAAATGCAGTGCTCACAAAGAAATCGCTCGTTTTGCGATGTGTCCACAGCTCTGCTGTCCTCTTTTGTAAGTGTCCTCACCTCAGTTTACCAAACTGCAACCTAATTAAATCATAAAAGAGCAAAGGAAACTATTATGAGGGGTCCAATCCATGTGCATATAGCAATGGACTAAAAAAAAGTTTACGGTCTCTCAGAAAAGAGCTTTATATGAAATTCCTATTTAAAATCATGGAATGTGTTTAGTATTTAACATAGAAACAGAGATTGACATTTTAGAAGTACTATTTTCACAGCAACCAATGTTTGAGCATGACAATACATTTGAATCGGTTTTAGGACACTAGAGGGCAGAGAAGCTCCAAATTATTTTCACTTTAAAACGTCCATAGACAGTGGGCCTGGCTCACAGTCTCTGCTCAGGTTCAAGCCCGGTGTGTTTGGAAGGGTCGAGGTCATGTCTCTGTTTCTTCCACACCAGACTCAACCCAACCATGCCTTTAGAAACAATATGCACTGGGGCACAGTCATGCAAAACAAATATTTCTAAAGTTAGAAGCACTTAATTGCACTTAACAAAATGTCTACAAATAAATCATTCTAAAACTGTAGAGACAATTCAAGGTTAACTAAACTCTCCTTCAATGATTAAATACCATGGAAATATTTGATCTTCAATAACAAAAATTGTACACGTTTGGGTCGTCACATGTAATTGTATGGCATTATAAACACGGGACACAATGATTGGACAGACTACATTGGGGAAATATACCGGACAACTTTAAATTGTAGCTTGGGTTAATTCAGCAGACATGACAGAAATGGCAAAGATGTTGGTTCACACTACTTATATAGACAGGCAACAGAACAGGTGGCTGACAGAGTTGACTGAGAGCCAACTATTACTGGAATTTGGGGAAAAAGTAAGATGTACGTATATGTATAGGCCTTGACGAAAAATGGTAATTGTCATTATGGCACGAATTAGTCTGACTTTGAGAGTTGTATCCTTACACTTTTCATGTGGTGTTTCTATGTAGCTGGTGCAGTTTTTGCTCTATTTGTAACTAACTGATATAGTTACACAGACTGTGATGGTGACAAAGTAGTTGGGTCACCAAAGATGTATTAGTTCATTTCTGAATTTCTGTTCCACCGACTGGTTGACAAGTTAGTGCGGAAACAGTTAAAATACAGCACATCCGGAAAGGGTTGATAGCGCTTCACATTTGCCACATTTTGTTATGTCACAGTCTTATTCCAAAATGCAATATATTCATTTTTGTCCTCAAAATTATACAGACAATACTCCACTGTGACAATGTGAAAGGTTTTTGCATACAGAGACATCCTGAATGAAAACCAATGCTTCCCATCCAATCTAATGGAGCTTGAGAGGTGCTGCCCAAACACTGCCCAAAGATAGATGTTCCAAGCTTGTGGCATGGTATTCAAAAAGGCTTGAGGCTAAAATGTCTGCCAAAGGTGCATCAACAAAGGGTCTCTGCAGGTTTCAACATGTCAAATGTAAGACTTTTAAAGACTTTTTTAAGACCATCTTGAAACTAATTTAAGACCATTTCACATGCATACGGACAAAAAATACAACGACAAAGTAAAATCAGAGGTCTAGAATGAATTTTAAGTATAGGAATTCATTCACTGCTCTTTCACATTGGAAAACAAAATGGTCAAAGGCCTACTGAAACCCACTACTATTTGATCGCTTGCCCGTACGTGCGTGCCGCTATGTGCATGTCACGTACGTAACTTTGGGGACTTTGGGGAAATATATGTGCTGTATGAACTTTGGGGAGGTGAACGGTACTTTGGGCTGTGGGATTAAGTGTGTTGTGCAGGTGTTTGAGTTGTATTGGCGGGTTATATGGACGGGAGGGGGGAGGTGTTTGTTATGCGGGATTAATTTGTGGCATATTAAATATAAGCCTGGTTGTGTTGTGGCTAATAGAGTATATATATGTATTGTGTTTATTTACTGTTTTAGTCATTCCCAGCTGAATATCAGGTCCCACCCGCCTCTCACAGCATCTTCCCTATCTGAATCACTGCCCTCTAGTCCTTCACTCTCACTTTCCTCATCCACGAATCTTTCATCCTCACTCAAATTAATGGGGAAATCGTCGCTTTCTCGGTCCGAATCGCTCTCGCTGCTAGTGGCCATGATTGTAAACAATGTGCGGATGTGAGGAGCTCCACAACCTGTGACGTCACGCGCATATCGTCTGCTACTTCCGGTACAGGCAAGGCTTTTTTATCAGCGACCAAAAGTTGCGAACTTTATCGTCAATGTTCTCGACTAAATCCTTTCAGCAGAAATATGGCAATATCGAGAAATGATCAAGTATGACACATAGAATGGACCTGCTATCCCCGTTTAAATAAGAAAATCGCATTTCAGTGGCCTTTAAACTAACTAAATACACAATGTTTTGAATAAAAGTAACATCACTAGAGTAAGACCTTTTATGATATTTTAGGAGAATTTTAGACATTTTAAGGCCTTAAATTCAATTTACGGTGGTACAGGGGTTAGGGCATGTGCCTCACAATATGAAGGTCCTGAGTTCAATCCCGGGCTCGGGATCTTTCTGTGTGGAGTTTGCATGTTCTCCCTGTGACTGCGTGTGTTCCCTCCGGGTACTCCAGCTTCCTCCCACCTCCAAAAACATTGCACCTGAGGATAGGTTGACTGGCAACACTAAATTGGTCCTAGTGTGTGAATGTGAGTGTGAATGTTGTCTGTCTATCTGTGTTGGCCCTGCGATGAGGTGGCGACTTATCCAGGATGTACACGGCCTTCCGCCTGAATAAAGCTGAGATAGGCTCCAGCACCCCCCGTGACCCCGAAAGGGACACGCGGTAGAAAATGGATGGATGGAAATTCAAACTATTGGATTTAAGACTTTTTTAGACTTTTTTAAGATCCTGCGGATTGTACTCCCTGTGTATTGAGCAAAGGCTGTGAATACTTTTGTACATGTATTTATTTTCCTTTTTGAAAAATGCTAATACATTTGCTAAATATTTAAAAAAAAACAAAAAAAAAACATTTTTGTCACAATATCACTATTGGGTATTGTCAGTAGAATTTTGTGGACAAATATACATGTATTTCATTTTGGAATAAGACTGTAACATAATAACATTTGGAAAAAGTGAAGCTCTATGACAACTTTACGGATGCACCGTACATAAAAGTGATAAATACAATGGAGTTAATGTGGGAGTCAATTCACAGTTGTGTGTCTATATTTGCTGCTTAAGGTAATTGTGTTAAGCATGGAACAAACTAAACCTTTGCTATAACCAAAGTACCATAGGTCGGGTTGCGGATGGAGGGGTGGAAGATGATGCAACAGCCCCTCTAACAAAATGTTCTTCCTTTTCTTATGCAGGCGATCTCAGAGTACTCATCTGGCTCCTTCTGTCAGCCTTGTGACTAACAGACAAACCGTCCAGGGTGTACTCCACCTCTCACCTTAACATGAATAAAAAACTGAATAGATTTATTAAGGGTTAATAATACAGTATTAATGTCAAATTAAAGTGATTGTAGAATTGATTTTAATTGTGTGCATGGAACCATATTTGATAAGTCAAAAATGGCTGCACTTCAAGGCAATCGAACCATAGGATTTCCTCTCAGCCAAAGCAATCAAAAAAGTTATTTAAAAAAAGTAATGAAGCCCTATGATGCAAAAACAACTTTTCTTACCTATTGGTACCTGCTGTTGTGCATTTGGGATCTGCATAAGTCCGGAAAATTTGAAATCAAAGCGTTGCAAAAACAATCTTGCCTTCCTATCTACTTCTTCCAAACCGTCCTTTCGAAATGTGCACAATTAGTGACGTCACCAATTGGGAATATCGTCAGCGGATTATCCATATATGGTAAAAGTCTACCCAGTCTGCCTTACACACGGCCGCCATTTTTAGTTTATGCAGGTGCATCTGTAGTTCAGACGACAAAATACCCAAGATTCGACTTGAAGAACAAAAATGCTGTTGTTGGTTGTATTACCCAACACAAGACGCTATTCAAACATCCAGTCTCATCTGAAGAAGTAAAAAGTGCCTGGCTATCTTTTGTGTTTCGCAGCAATGTGCCTTCAAACTTTGAAGAAGTCGCTTTGAGTGTGTGCTAAGAAGTGTCCTGCTCCACCCACAAACTTTTACAAATAGATGGACTTTTAATGGCGGGCTCGGTGACTACTATTTTTGGCAATGGAGGAGACAAAGAAACAGTAAGTAGAAACAGTAGGTAAGAAATGTGACAATGGTACGTTAGCAGTGTTAGCTCGAGTTGTTGTGTAGCTAGCTTAGCCTTCTAATATAGGACAATAACGTCACCATCCTGCGGCAAAATTAATAATTATTTTCCTAAAATATACTTTTAATTTGTTCATTGTCAACTGTGTTCGGCAATGGACCAATAAGTAGCTGTTAGCTTAGTTTATAGCCTTTGTTGTTTACAGACGTGCAGCAGAGTTATTAGATAGAACAGAAAAGTCTTATTTTGTCAGTATACACATGCCTACGTCCAGGATCTCGAGAAAAGTTTAACATTAGCCTTACTGCGCCTGTTGTTTTGGGTTGGGCTCTCTGGGTGGCTGGGACCATATTGTGGCTCCCGCACATACTAGGAGACAAATATATTGTACATACAAACACACATACATACGCACATACTCACAATTAGTCATACATACATACATACATAGGTACATACGCTCACACATACATACACAAATACAGTACATACATCCACAAATACAGTACATACATCCACACCCACATTCACTGTACACTTATACATAAACCCATACTGTAGGTACACAAGCACATATGCATACATACACTCATGCATATAACCTTGTTTCTTCAAACATATATTAATGTTGACCCCCCAGGGGAAAACTGGGTAAAAAGCGGCATTCTTTCTTTAGTAATTCAAGTATTCATTACATATATGAATTATTGCATTGGAAGCAATTGTATTGTTGATAATAGAGGTAATTATTATAATTATTCCTTATCAATAGTGTTACTTCTATTGGTATATATATTGTTCCATGTGTAGTGTAATAATGTTCATTGTCATTTCTGTGTTAATATTTACTTCACAGTTTTTTTGCTATAATTTTTGGTATCATATTTGTACATATCGTATTTGCTGATGTTGTTGTTGTTTTGTTGTTGTTGTCTCTCTGTCTTATTCCCCTCTTGTCCCTGCAATTTCCCCTCTGTCTTACTTTTGTTTAGTTCTTTCTTTTTGTAACTACCATGAACAATGAAACTCGGTGGTAGCTTGATTACATTACGATATGTATCAGATTAGACCCAAATTGAGCTCTTTTTCATCAACAAGCACACACAAATATGCATGAAAACAATAATACAGACATCACACTTGCCAACCCTCCCGGATTTTCCGGGAGACTCCCGAAATTCAGCGCCTCTCCCGAAAACCTCCCGGGACAAATTTTCTCACGAAAATCTCCCGAAATTCAGGCGGACCTGAGTGAGCCTGTTTTCACGTCCGCTTTCCTACAATATAAACAGCATGCCTGCCCAATCACGTTATAACTGTAGAATGATGGAGGGCGAGTTCTTGGTTTCTTATGTGGGTTTATTGTTAGGCAGTTTCATTAACGTCCTCCCAGCACGATAACAACACACAACAACAGCAGTCACGTTTTCGTCTGCCGTAAACAGCAATGTTGTGACACTCTTAAACAGGACAATACTGCCATCTACTGTACATGCATATGTGACAATAACATCTAGGGCTTTTAGAGAGTGCAGTGCACAACTGCGCACACAACAAGGGGACGAAGCAGAATGCATCATCAGAGAGGGTGTTCAGCATGGTTAGAAAAATAGTGACAGAGAATAGAACAAGGATGGACAATTCAACCCTTAACTCAACAATGAGTAGATGAGTGTTATGTGTGTGTATATGTTTAAATAAATGAACACTGAAATTCAAGTATTTGTCTTATTTATATATATATATATATATATATATATATATATATATATATATATATATATATATATATATATATATATATATATATATATATATATGTATATATATATATATATATATATATATATATATTTATATATATATATATATATATATATATAAAATAAATATATATATATATATATATATATATATATATATATATATATATATATATATATATATAGCTAGAATTCACTGAAAGTCAATTATTTCTTTTATATATATATATATATATATATATATATATATATATATATATATATATATATATATATATATATATATATATATATAGCTAGAATTCACTGAAAGTCAATTATTTCTTTTATATATATATATATATATATATATATATATATATATATATATATATATATATATATATATTTATATATATATATATATATATATATATATATATATATATATGAAATACTTGACTTGGTGAATTCTAGCTGTAAATATACTCCTCCCCTCTTAACCACGCCCCCGCCCCACCCCCGAAGGTTGGCAAGTATGCACATGGGACGATTTAGTTGGTATGAATTGTTTTTAGTCATATTGCAAATCTTACAAACGGTGCTTGGAGTGATGAATGTAAAATCCTTTCGAGCAGAAATGCTATGGACTTACAGTAGACAGAACAACACTTGTACTTCCGGTTGAAAGCACTAAACAGAAGGGAATACTGTAGACGTTCACCCCACAGCACCTGCAGTGAACAATCTCATCCAAAAGATGGTGCCATAGCACAAACAATAACACACCCTTTGAATTTCTCTGCTTTTGTTTTATGAAAACCATATGCATTATGGTTGTTAGCGAAGAAAAATCCATAAATTAGCCGCACCGTTTTATAAGCTTATAAGCATATGTTAATTTCTCTTTACAACATGTTCGAAAGGACTCGGAAGAAGCAAATAATATTTAACCCTAGCCCTTTTCCAAGTCATAACAATTACTTACATATTTGTTCACTTCCTGTTCTGATCTTGTAATTGTAACACAATTTACACCAATGAACACAATAGTTCTCCTAATAGTTAAGCCAGATATTATACATTTGAGATGTACAATATCTTATTTTCAACAAAGTTCAAGATGATTATCAAGATTATTCTGCCTTGTATTTTGTAAACATTTAAGGTTTGAACAGCCTCTTAAATTGGATCGTATTAGTACATTGTTTTTCATCTTTGCATGATCCGTTCCATAACTTAATTCCACATTGTTTCACATCTTTGCATAATCTGTTCCATAATTTAATTCCACATTGTTTCACATCTTTGCATAATCTGTTCCATAATTTAATTCCGCATACTGATATGCTAAAAGGTCTTCAGTGTTATACGTGCATACAAATGTTTTGGATGAAATTCTCCTCTGAGGTTATATTTCTCCTCTTTTTTCGAGAATAATTGTTGCACATTCTTGTATAGCAGGTTATAGTTTGCTTTGTACATAATTTTAGCTGTTTTCAAATGCACCAAATCATCGAGTTTCAGTATTTTGGAGTCAATACAAGATACAGTAGCGCCAAGTTTAGCAGTCCCTGTTACGAAGAAGGGGAAGAAGACAGCACAGAATGCAGGGGACGTAGTTAGCTCTATTTATTACTATATATATATTATAGTATGGAGTGTGAAAACTAATCCAAAAATTTGTATGCGTGCGACTATGTGTAGGGATTAAATGTTGAGTGCTACCGGGAGTGTTGAGCGAGGTGCGGAAGTCCAAGAGGGGCAAGGCAGGCTCGAACGTCTGTAGGCAGGCGTGAGGTCAAGGGCAAGGTCGAGGCGTCAAAGTCTGTGTCCTGGCGGGAGGTAGAGATCCAAGAGGCAGCCAGGGAACCAGAGGGAACACGGGGAGACAAGACACACAGCTCGTGATGCGGGAACGGAGGAATGATGCTGGATGACAACAAGGTACACGAGACAAATGAACACGGAGGGGGAGAAACACCGAGAGAAAGAGTGTGCGTAGAGCTAGAGATTGTCGGCTTACTGTACTGGAACAGGTCGCTACGTTCTGGCCCGGAACACAGGTTTGCACTGGCTTAAGAAGCCCAGTGAGCTCATCAGCAACAGGTGTGCAGATTGTTGATCGATTGCAGCCGCTGGCTGCAGCAGGAGAGAGGCGTCAAAGTCCATGTCTAGGCGGGAGGTAGAGATCCAAGAGGCAGCCAAGGAACCAGAGGGAATACGGGTAGACGAGACACACAGCTCGTGATGCGGGAACGGAGGAATGCTGCTGGATGACGACAAGGTACACGAGACAAATGAACACGTAGGGGGAGAAACACAGAGAGAAAGAATGTGCGTAGAGCTAGAGATTGTCGGCTTACTGTACTGGAACAGGTCGCTACGTTCTGGCCCGGAACGCAGGCTTGCACTGGCTTAAGAAGCCCAGTGAGCTCATCAGCGACAGGTGTGCAGATTGTTGATCGATTGCAGCCGCTGGCTGCAGCAGGAGATGCGCACAGATGAATGTGCACTGGAAACCGTGACAGTCCCCATGGTAATACTTACAATACAATACAATCATACATTTACAACAACAAACAAAACATATAATACATAAGGAAAACCTTATCTAACACTTAATTGAGGCCAAAACATGTAGAAAATGCTTTAGAGAGTGACAACTGTACATGGAGAATTTAATAGATAATAATGCTTGTAATATGAGGCATTTAATTTTTATTATTTTTTATTGTTTAGGGCAGGGGTCCTTAATAGGCCTGCCAAATAAATGAATTTGGTCCGCAAAACATCATCCAGCTAGCTGCTTGTTATTGGAGTTGGACTTAGCGGGTGGATGAGATCTCAATGGGCACTGACACTTGTTCTCTAAACAATAAGACTAACTAACTTTTAAACACTGGTTGCAGTTAATGGTACCATAAATAAATATTTAAATAGTATCTATATTTGTAGTATTGTAACAATGTTTATCATAGGGTTTATGTATTAATGTTTATTGGATTCATTTATTATCTATTGTATTTATTTGATATAGTATGTATTAATTTAAGACCCCTGTTGTATGGGGTTGAATTAATTTGTGTGTATATAGCAGAGGTGGGACCAAGTCATTGCTTTGCAAGTCACAAGTAAGTCTCAAGTCTTTGCCCTTAAGTCCGAGTCAAGTCCCGAGTCAAGACAGAGCAAGTCCGAGTCAAGTCCAAAGTCAAGACTGGAAAGTCTCAAGTCAAGTCCCAAGTCCTGCATTTTGAGTTTCGAGTCCTTTCAAGTCGTTTAACCACAGACTAATATATTTACACAGATTGTGTATGCTTTTAAAATGCTGTATTTATTTATTAAAACAAGTGCATTTGAAATTGCAGGGAAAAAGATAGTGCTGACATTGCACTTCAAAATAGCACTATTAACCAGTCATTTTAAACATGTAACTCATTCCTTTACAGAATAAACATATTTGAAAAAAACAAGTGCAACTGTACTTATTTGCACAAAAGTGTTAACATTGTATTTCAATGGCATATTGCATTGTAACTAGTTCCACAGCAGTTTCTATCCTGTTCTTACCTTATCTCATTGATCTCATCTCATACTGTATGGGTGTTTATGTGTGCGTACACATGAAAAACATAACAAATATATGAACATAACAATGAACAGAGTTGTACTTTTTAGATGTCAGGACCCTATGCAATATGTACACATATTCTTAATATAGTATACATTTTAACTGACCTTTATTTGACTATGTTTGTCTTTTTGTAGGTGGCTAAAATACGCGGTGCTGCTGACCACCGTCTAACTTTACGTTACTGTGTGTGATACATTGACTAACGTTACGTTACTGTGTGTGATACATTGTCTAACGTAACGTTATGTGTAGGTACCTCATGCAACCCTGCTTAAAAAAAAATCACTTGACAAAAAGTATGAATAAGGTAGCAAACTGCAGTGGACGCAACAGATTGCCGTGTTTGCAATGACGTTGTAACCATAGACATCTTATAAGTAGACGCAGGTTGCTGTGACGTGAGCAATTTGGCCGCCATCTTGAAGTGGTGATGAGGAGCCGGCGAGCAGCCTAAACTGACAGTTGACAGGTAGAAAACAAAGATGCCGGGCTGGTGTTCAGCGTTTTCCTGCTCAAATGAGCGGACTATTGAAAATAGGAATCGGGGGATTACTTTTCACAAGCAAGATTTAACATTAACGTACTATTGGTTGTATCTTATGAAAATAATATTACCACAGAGTTGAGAAGGATCAAAGATCTTCAATATTTGTATGTGAAAATCACAAAGAAATCTTCTGGGGGAGGATGACGCCCCTACAGGGGTTTGGTTTACAAACTTTCAGCCCCACCTAAAACAAAATTCACCAGCCGCCACTGATTATGATGCATTCTCATTTTAGGCAAAGTATAAGACAATACTTTCTTAACAGTATAATTGTAACCAGGAATAAGTCTTCAAGTAACAATATTCAAATACTAACATTGTTGGGTAAAACAGAATTTGGTTTTATTCTGAATCCAGTGAAACAGATTGGTGGTTTTAGCTGATATGAAGACTTTCAGGTGTTTATATGTGTTTATGTTTAAGTATTTGGCAGACGCTTTTATCCAAAGCGACTTACATAAAATAATACATATAAAACAATCACTGCAAACATTATCATTTAAGGGAAGAATGTAATAGAAAATATCAATACAAAGTGTCAAGACAGAATAAACTCTCTGCTGCTGCAGCAACAGAGATACAGTCTATAGGTCCCTAAGATATATAGATATCTAATGTATTCATACATTGTTTATGTAGGATATACGCATGTATATATAACCTAATCATATTGTTTCTTCAACTTAAAAATAGTTTACCGTTTTTTCCCCTTCTCTAGGATTATAATCCCAGTTTTGATCTCAGACGTCTGGTCACTTATAGCATATAAGAATATTATATTACTGTTAAGCAAACTATGAATACTAAAACACGCCAAAACATGTGTCTGTTATCATAGCTACACGTATGACAAAAAAGGGGGGTGAAAATCAGTGGTATTCAGTGAGGTAAAATGAATTAAATGCGCTGACAGTTCATTGTTCCTGCCAAATGAATTGCACTGAGTGGAGCGGATCACCACTCCAAGATGGCGGCCCCGCGCCTCGTCTGCGCCAGTAGGCAGTAGCGCTCCATGCTGCGTCTATTTATAAGATGTCTATGGTTATAACGTTAGCAGTGAGTTTGCAGCCTCACTGATTTAACTACACAGCAAATACAAGTCACGTAACTTAGCCAATAAACGTTATCTTACATTCAAAACTTACCCTTCTTTGTGCAACTTCAAATGTTGAACGTTGTTTCGTCTCCGTCTGTAATATTCGAACTGCGTGATTTCCATACGGCAATTCGTTTTTTGTTGACCAAGTCGTAGTTTTTATACCCGAACGAAACCAACTTTGGCATAATTGTTGCGTTGTTTGACAACTTGTTCGGTGGTTGTACTGCAATTTGATTGGATGAATGCTGCGTGATGAAAACAACGTAGATCTAATTTGATTGGCTGTTGTACTGACAGCACACCAGCTGACAGGAACAACACGCTGAGAGACACAGACGAAGAAAATGAAAAATACGGAGCGCTCCCAAATAACTTTTTAAGCGTTGGATTTTGGGGAAAGTAGCAAGTCATGTCAAGTCATGTCAAGTCAAAAGGCTCAAGTCCAAGTGAAGTCACAAGTCATTGATGTTAAAGTCTAAGTCGAGTTGCAAGTCTCTTTACATTTTGTCAAGTCGAGTCTAAAGTCATCAAATTCATGACTCGAGTCTGACTCGAGTCCAAGTCATGTGACTCGAGTCCACACCTCTGGTATATAGCATAATTTAAGAAATGTCTGGACTCTACACTATAAAATAGGAATTAACTAAGATTATGCGATAACCCTGTTAGAGGTGACAATATTTTTCAATCTGAATTGTGAGCATCATGCACACTAAAAAATGTTGGGTTAACCGAACTGCTGGTTCAGAAACGGACGAAACCCTTATTTGAGTTATTTCAACTCAACATTTTGGGTGAATTTTTTTAACCCAACTTTTGCGTTGAATTACTTAACCAAAAAGTTGAGTTATGATAACTTAATGTTGGTTGATTCATAACCCAACTATTGGGTTGAATGTATTTAACACAAAAGCTGAGTTATGCTCACTACAATGTTGGTTTATTCCAAACCCAACTATTGGGTTGCACAATTTAGTGCTCCTTGACCCAATAGTTGGTTACACATTATAAATTATACTGCTGGTTTGTCCTACTCCTTGCCAACTACCGATCAAAATAATTTGTATTCCATTAAAATATACTCAAAAGCAAGATATGAATGACATTTTTTTTACAAGAATTGCCATGTATGGTCATAGTTGCCACGGCGGGGTCATATTTTACTGCGTGGATCGTTCTCCCAGGATGCCGACGGGACTCCAGAGGCAAGGTGCAGGTAAGGAAAGGATTTCTTGTCTATAAATCATGCGGGATACAAACAAAAGAGCACCAGCATGCCAATAGCATGGGAAGCTAACGGAATAGCAAACAAAAAGGCGAAGCTTAGCTCAGGAATCAAAATAGTAGCCGTCGTAACTGTTGCGTGGAAACAAATAAGAAAGCCAGACTGAGTGTGGCGAAAAGGATGGAATAAGTAAAAAAAAAGGGTTATACTTTTTCTACCTTCAAGGTACTCAAAGCACTTTGACACTATTTCCACATTCACCCATTCACACACACATTCACACACTGATGGCGGGAGCTGCCATGCAAGGCCCTAACCACGACCCATAAGGAGCAAGGGTGAAGTGTCTTGCTCAAGGACACAACGGACATGACGACGTTGGTAGAAGGTGGGGATTTAACCAGGAACCCTCAGGTTGCTGGCACGGCCACTCTCCCATCTGCGCCACTCCGTACCCAGTATAAGTAGCTCTCTGATTAGTGCCCAGGAGCAGGTGAGTGTCCCGAACACTAATCAGAGGCAGGTGAAAACAATCTGCAGTCATGGCAACTAAAACACAAACCCGGGGGTGCTCAAAACAGGAACTGAGGAAGTCAAAAACTAAACAAACATGACAGATCATGACAATAGTAGTTCTATACAGCATGCTCAAATATTTTCATGTGGATAAGATGTGTGATTATAAATAATGTTAATGAGATTAATCCTTTTTCAAGAAAAAAGTACCTTTTTAATAAAAAAAGCCTTTTACCCAAAACTTACTCATTGAAAAACAACCCAAAAATGGTTCATAGTTTTCAAAACCCAGAAATTGAGTTAAAATAATACCCTTATAACTCAAAAAATGGATTGTTCTTCATAAAAATAACTAAAAAATGTAACCCAACACTCGTAACTCATAAATTGGGTTATCAAAATAATTCAGCATTTTTTAGTGTGTGCCAACAGATACTAACCCCACTGTGATGCAATGGTGCAGGCTACACACGCCAATGAATATACCTGTATACATATGACATATACTGTATATGTAGACATATAACATTTACTGTATATGTATATGCATATATTTTAAGCTCTAATTAAATTTCCTTCAGGGACACTGAATACTCAATGTGTTCCTAGTTGAACAAATTAAACTCATGATGTCAAACTGCAAAGCTATATATAAACATTCAGGTTGTTAGCATCTGTAATTGTTCACAGCTCTATTCCATTATAAGGTGTTCAGCAAAGCACTCCTGTAGTCCAACAATGGAGACTGAATGCTGTTCGCTCGCTCTAATAAGGCAAGGAGATGAGTCATCAGCAGAGTTGAGGCTTGGATATAAGCAGAGTGGAGTGAGTGTGGCCTCTGGCTGAGATGAAAACCTCTGGAAAAGAGACAAAACCTAAGGTGACTCGCAAAGATCTGTTTCCCTTGTTTCATCGCTGGGTCTCTGCTCTTTTACCGTAAATCAACACGGTTATCATTCCTCACGGATTCAATTGGAATGATTCATTTTGTTTAAATAACTACACTTCAGCACATGTGTGACACTTTGATTATTTTGATTACAATGTACCTTGCAAGATAGGTCATAAAACAGTGACATAGCACTAATGTTTTAGAAACACACTCAACAGATAACGTGATCTGACCTAATAATTGTTATGGAAATTTCCCATACCGCCCTACTGACTAAACTGAATGGGGTGACGTCTGCAAGCATTCCTGTATTTTGTCACACGGATGTTGACCAAGACCATAGCCTGGCTGCTGAATCCCAATAAAAATGTTCTCTATTTGTGTGCATCATGCTGGGAAAATGTGAAGTATGTAAAGTATTAGGACGGGCAGACATGTTCCGAGTCACGTATACGTCATTTACAAGAAGTGAAGGAAATGATAAACACGGAGGATTCTACTGTTTGGAGTGAGAGGTGCCCTCCAACCTTCCAAAATGATACTTTGTGATTAAAGTAATTTAATAAAGGTTTACTCTCAGGATACGGAAGCCGGTGAGTCATAGGTCAGCGCTGAGTAGAAGGTGAGAACATTGGAACGCCTGAGGCGTTTAGGGAGTTAATGAGCCCTTGTGCACCTCCGAAGACTTATTACGTCCTCTCTGGCTCGATGCTACAAGGACCTAGTTTTATTCACAGCTTTAATGCAGCACCCCCAGTTCCTTACTCCCAAACAATTATGAACTGTCTTATTTGTTTTTATCCCATCTTGAATCATCCATTTCAGAAACAACATACAAATATTGAACTTATAAAGGCACCAACCGAATTCTGTTGGTACTACCAAGGATTGATTCACGTAAAATCAAACGGTGCCATATTTTGAGAACAGTTGTTGTGCATGACGTCATGCCCGGTCGCAAACTTGGCCAGCTCAAATACGTAGCGGGCAAACTGACACTCCAGCAGCACACAGCCAAACTGCCTCTAGGTAATGTTAAGAATTGTTCTATCAACAAAGCAAATATGTCTGTATACGTACAGTAAGGCTCCACTTTTCAAAATGTGTTAGCTCGATGCTAATTTAAAGTTGCAATACACATGATACTGATTAGCATTAGCGATTTTACATGGCAATTTTAAAACCTTCAAAATTCAATCAATTCATCAATCAAAATTTACAGTATTTGTTTAGCCCTTAATCACGAGTGCCTCAAACCCTGAACCCACAATTGGGCAAGGAACAAACAAAAACAAGAAACCTTAGGAAGGGGTTGCAGATGTGGGGACCCCCTCCTTGGTAACCGGCTGCAATGGATGCCAAGTGGTTACATTATTGAATTGTTACATTCATGATAATGTGAGAGTCCAGTCCATCAGGATGTCAGAATCGTAAGGGGGATTTATTCCATGTAGACAAGTCGACAATGCAGAAACGTTACCAACTGATGCATAGGAGAGTGGTCCACCCCGGGTCACGACTTGGGACAGCTAGCACGTCTTCTAGTCTGGTACCTCTCCAAATGTTATCCATTTCCACCTGGTATCCTCTCCATGCAGGAGAGGACGGACAGACCAGAAAAGAAGAGTGGCAGGTCAACTGGTCTAAACAGAGAAATATTTAAAAGCTAGAGTATATAAATTCATTTTAAGGTGGGACTTAAACCTTCTACTGAGGCAACATCTGTAAGTATTGCCGGTCGAACATTTTTGAGTACTGGAGCCCGAATAGAAAACACTTTGGAGCCTGCAGACTTTGTATCGGCTCTGGGAATTACGAATAAACAGGCGTTCTTAGAACGCAGGTTTCAGGACGGGGAGTACAGCACAATACAATCAGCAAGATAAGATGGTACTAGTAAAAAAACCTTAACGTCACACCTTGCATTAAAATGCAAAGTAAAGCCTATTTAATAGAAATATTATTTGTTACAACATTACACCCCCCCCCTAAATTGTTATGGAAAATAATAATGTAACGTTAGGTAATTACAGTACTCCCACCTTACATTCCTCAGGGACATTTGTATTAGATCTTTTAAGCAGGTGTTTTTTGTTTACATTGTTATTGCCTTCTGGTTAGCTAATGTTTGCCCTGCAGGTAATAGTCACTTTTCCACCCCTTTATATATTAGGTATAGTTGCAAGTAAAAAAAAAATGTGGGGGGGCGCCACCTAAAATCTTGCCTAGGGCGCCAGATTGGTTAGGGCCGGGCCTGAGTATAGGCGTAATTATCTCAAACCTCCTTGCCCTAGTCAAAAGTCTAGCAACTGTAATATTTTCGTTAAATTATTTTGGTAAGAACAACTACAACCAAGATGCAGAAGACTACTTTCAGCTTAATGACAAAGACTACTCCCTGACTTGGCACCACACTTTAGTCTATACACGACATACACTATACGCTAATTTCTTGAAATTACAACTGCATGCGAATTCTAGTATATAATACTTGCAAATGACACTTAGAAGTGTAAGAAATCAAGATATAACAACTAAATAGCAACATTATCATTATCCGCTCACTGTTAAATGTTAACAAAACATTTTTTTAATTATTAAATACATTTTTATAAACACATGAATACACACAGAAGTACCAAACATTGGTACCATTAAGTACCGGTATTGATTCTCAGGTACCAGGAATTGATACCATATCGATTCAAATGTGAAAAGTACCCATCTCAAGTACATACAGTGAGGCAAATGAAAATATATTCCACTGCTGATTTTGTAAGTTCAGCCCGTTAGAAGGACATAAACTGTCTACATTGTTATGCATATTTTATTTTAATAACGAAAAATCTGCGTATTTGTTTATGCAACGAAATATGACTTTGAGATATTGGTCTGTTATTCTTTGCAGACACTCTCAAGGTTTTAAGGCTGTTGCTTGGCAACTTGAAGTTGCAGCTCCTTCCAAATCATTTCTATGAAATTCAAGTTCAGTAGCCAGGTCACACCAGGATCTAAATGTGGTCCAACTTGAACCACTCCGATCAATCTTTAGTATTCTGGTTGAGACTAGAACGTTCTAATCAAATATTTACCTCAAACAGTGATGTCCTCCTGTACCCTTTCTGTAAATGTGTTCTTCCCAAACCACTCCTGGGTTTTGCCAACAGAAATTCCAATCCTTGCGGTTCTCTATGCATCCGGTCAGTTCTGTAGCGCTCTTCACTCCCGCATCCGTCCTTAGTCCGTCCACAAAAATTGGTGTGGGACGTCCTCTTTTTCGGTAAATGTGTGTTGGCTCCCAGAACACTAGCTTGCTTGCAGGAAGTTCTGGGAGTCTGTGGCATTGACCTGCAAGTTTCTTTCTCCTGGATTCCACCGTGTCACTCAGCCTTGGTAGAGCCTCATACAGATGCTTGTTGGTAACATACTCGTTCTGGTTAATGTTCAGTATAACACACATCATTCTAGTTTAGCATCCATCCAGAGACTTCTCAAAGGCGGACTTCAGGGTCAAGGTTCCATAGCCATAGAGGAGCACAGATTCCACAGTTGCTTAGAAGAAGGTAATTTGATGTGTCAAGAGAGGTTGGTTTTCCACACATTAGACAGGCCATTCAGAGCTCTCCATGCCAAAACCTTCCTCACATTAATGTCCTGATCTGATTAATTGACCCAGGTACTTAGAGTCACTGACTTCTGCCAGATGGCGGATAGTCCAGAGAGATGTTACAAGTGAGGACCTCTGTTTACGTTGCATTCAGCCTGAGACCGACCATGGGGCATTCTGCTTCGACTCTGTTCAAAGAGCACTTGTACCTGTTTTACTTGAGCAGACAACAGCCAGATGCCAACTGCATAGTCCAGGTTTGCTAGGACTACAGAGAGGTTTCTTCTATATTTCTGAATGTATGATAACACCGTAATTTCCGGACTATAAGCCGCTACTTTTTTCCCTCGTTCTGGTCCCTGCGGCTTACACGACGGTGCGGCTTCCGGTCACCAGGTGCGCGCACTACCGAGGATGCGCGAGACCGATGCAGACATCCGGCGCCAGGTAAGAGAGAGAGCAAAACAAAGAGTAGGAGAGCGTCAGCGACAGATTGCGCGAAGGAAGTGTTCATGCAAACACCCTCAATATGGAAACCAAACGGAGAAGTGCATATGATGCTGCTTTTAAGTTAAAGGCAATCGATCTGGCTGTCAAAGAAGGAAATAGAGCGGCTGCACGTACCCTTGACATCAATCCACGATCATCAACGGCTTTCGAAAAGCTGGACTGCTGCGTGGTGATGATGAAGAGGACGGCGTAACGGCTGACGAAGCCGGAGCCGTTGATTCCACTGACAAAGAGGAAGGTTTTGAGAGCGAGAACAAAGGAGGGAGAGTGGCTGACGACGCCATTTTGGACCTGTTCTTCTCCGACACCGACGAAGAGGATTTCGGTGGTTTTAGTACGCAGGAGGAAGACGATGACACAATGATTAAAGACTGACTGGCCGCGGGACTGCACTTTTACTGCCGTGTTACAGGCGAGTACTTTGTATTACTTTGCACCGTTGTATTATTTGTACTCTGCACGAATGCAGTTCGCCATGTCAAAGATGTCAAAGATGTGAAAGTTTGATTGAATGATTGAAAGATTTATTGTTAATAAATGGGACGCTTTGCGTTCCCAAACAGTCATCTCTGTCCCGACAATCCCCTCCGTGGTAGCAGGAACCCCTATATACTACGGTAATTACCAGAGGTGGGACCAAATCATTGTTTTGCAAGTCACAAGTAAGTCTCAAGTCTTTGCCCTCAAGTCCGAGTCAAGTCCCGAGTCAAGACAGGCAAGCCCCGAGTCAAGTCCAAAGTCAAGACTGGAAAGTCTCAAGTCAAGTCCTAAGTCCTGCATTTTGAGTTTCGAGTCCTTTCAAGTCCTTTTAACCACAGACTAATATATTAACACAGATTGTGTATGCTTTTCAAACGCTGTATTTATTTATTAAAACAAGTGCATTTTAAATTGCAGGAAAGAAAATTGTGCTGACATTGCACTTTATAATAGCACTATATTAAACATTAACTCATTCCTTTACAGAACAAACACATTGAAAAATAAAGTGCAAATGTACTTATTTGTACAAAAGTGTTAACATTGAAAAAACATGACATATACGTGAACATAACAAAAAAGTTGTACTTTTTATATGTCAGGGCCCTGTGCTGCATTGCATCTGCAAAAGACCAAATTAGCCAAGAGTCTGTCAGTCATTTGTGCACGATGGGGGCGTAGTATGATGCCACCATAGCTGAAAACTCGCTCCACTGGAGCACTGGAGGCAGGCAATGCCAAGACTCTCATGGCCACTCGGAACAGTGAAGGAAGAGTCTTCATGTTCAATGCCCAGAAAAAAAGGGGGGAGAGAGTTGTTTTGGGTTGGTGCACTACTTGTAAGTGTATATTGTGTTTTTTATGTTGATTTAATTAAAAAAAGAAAAAAAAAAAATTATTTCTTGTGCGGCCCGATACCAATCGATCCACGGACCAGTACCGGGCCGCGGCCCGGTGGTTGGGGACCACTGAGGTAAACAACCAACAGTATGTCAGAAAGCTAGCTAAAACGGTACACATATTCATAATATAGTATACATTTTAACTGACCTTTATTTTACTATTTTTGTCTTTTTTTAGGTGGCTAAAATACGCGGTGCTGCTGACCGCCGTCTAACGTTTTGTGTGATATATTGACTAACGTAACCCTGCTTAAAAAAAAAATCACTGAACAAAAAGTATGAATAAGGTAGTGAACTGCAACAGATTCCTGTGTTTGCAATAACGTTATAACGTTTGCAGTGAGTTTACAGCCTCACTGATTTAACTACACAGCAAATAAAAGTCACGTTACTTAGCCAATAAACGTTATCTTACATTCAAAACTTACCGTTCTTTGTGCAACTTCAAATGCCGGACGAAGTTGGAAGTTGTTGCTTCTCCATCAGTAATTTTCGAACCGCATGTGTTGCATACTGCAAACCGTTTTGTATACTGCAAACCGTTTTGTGTTGACCACCTCGTAATTTTTATACCCAAACAAAATTATTTTAAGTATCATTTTTTGTTCACTGGCGTGTGGTTTGGACATGTCTTCTTCGTTGGTTGTCCTGCAATTTGATTGGATGAATGCTGTGTGATGAAAACAAAGTAGATCTAATTTGATTGGCTGTTGTACTGAGACCACACCAGCTGACACACGCAACGCTGATAGACAAGTACACAATGAAAAATACGGAGCGCTCCCGAATAACTTTTTCATCTTTGGGTTTTGGGGAAAGTAGCAAGTCATGTCAAGTCATGTCAATTCAAAAGGCTCAAGTCCAAGTGAAGTCACAAGTCATTGATGTTAAAGTCTAAGTCGAGTTGCAAGTCTTTTTACATTTTGTCAAGTCGAGTCTAAAGTCATCAAATTCATGACTCGAGTCTGACTCGAGTCCAAGTCATGTGACTCGAGTCCACACCTCTGGTAATTACACATCAAAACGCCTGCGGCTTATAGTCGGGTGCGGTTTATATATGGAGCAATCTGTATTTTCCACTAAATATAGCTGGTGCGGCTTATAGTCCGGAAATTACGGTAGTCATGCTGGAAGACCCATCCACACAACCCATCTGCCACCTTCTGGCTTGGGCCTAAGAGGTTCTCATCAAAGACTAAAAGTGATTAAGTCTTCCTTTACCATTAGCAGAGAGCCTAAAAGCAGGTCGTTACCGCTTACATGTTTGACAGTAGGGATGATGTCATGATCCCACATGACAGTTTGTTTGTTCACAATTTTTCTGTGTTTTGCATCATTTTGTGGTTCTGCTTTTTGTTTGATTCCTTTTTTTTGCTGAACTTTCCCTTTCTGCTCTGTTTCCTGCCAGAACGCCTATTTCTAGCCTATATCACCTGTTGCTACTTGATCCTTGTACCTTGTGCCTTGTGTTTTTCTTCCATGCACCTAAACGTTGCACTAGATTTGTTTTGCACTAACTGTGTTTTTCCTAACTAAACAGACTTATTGCCTTCACATTGCCTTCCTTGCTCTACATCATGGGTCCAGTTCAGAGAACGTAACAGATGATGTTGTGTTCTTATTCAACATTTCTCAGGCCCTGAATACGGCGACTTGAGTTGATGACAAAGAGCTCAATTCGGATCTTATCTGACTACATCACATCCGACCAAGCCGTCTCTGAATCGTTCAGAACTTAATGAACAGATTTCTGACATTATCAGATTTCTTGAGCACTTTGCAAGCACTGTAGGATCTCAGTTTAGTGCAAGAGTCAATGTTTTTCTTGATGACTGTGATGTAACTCTGAGTTGCCCGGAATCATCCCAAGAGGTAAGAGTGACTGACTCAGTACGTGTCCATGCACTAAATTAGTCCGATTTCTCTAATGGTTTGGCTCTAAATAAGCCTCCTACAACCCATGGATAAATAAACACCTTAATCCGATTGTGTTCGGTTTTTGAAAAGTCGGACTTACACACTTGGATTATGCGATTGGAAACTAGACCTGAGAGGACCCTTGGTATCGCGCATGCGCCAGTTTCAACGAGCGGCATACAACCCGGAAGCTGGTACCATTCAATAAAAACATAGCAACAATTGTAACAAAGAGGAGACTGTTTATTTGGTTCACACCTTCAAAGAATAGAACATTTTGAAATGCATCGATAGTAGAAAAAAGAAACATATTTTTTTAAGAAGGTAGCTAAGGAAATGTAGAATGCCTTAATTCGGACTCCTGAACGAAATATGAATGAGATGAATAATAACGAAGCAGGTATATTAAAGGCAAATAATTAAGCATACACAAACCTCTTTACGCTGCATTTGTACACTCCAAACTGATTAATGATGAATGATATTTTCCTTCGGATGTAAAACTCCTTCCATCAATCCACAGAGCCTTTTTAATGAACTTTGAGACATTCAAAAGTTTTGTTTTCAATGATTTTCTTCCGAAAATTCCTTCGAAACAACTCCCGCCGGCCTTTCTTTGCATCGGACCTGCAGCCGCCTCGATACATTCTCGGGTAGTAGTTTCAAGTTAGTAGCGCAATCTAAGAAAAGTGTTTTGATGCAGTATGTTATTAAACATCAGCATAGTCATGAGAGACATGATATTTGTAATCTGTGTCAGTATTACAGCGGAAATTAGGTACAACAAGTTGTAAGGATCATAGGTCAACCGGAAATTCCTTTATCCGTGCTAAAATGAAATAAGCTCCCCCAGTGTACGGGAGGCACATGGCGTACGACCAATAGTCGCATTAGAGAGAGTGCATGGACACTGAGACTTCCCACGTAGGTGTGAAAATACAAAAAACGTACTGTTTGAGAAAGCAGAGTAATTCAGCGCATGAAAACATAGGGACTGTTATTTTGCATGTGTTCCATTTTCAAATTCACCTTGCTAACAGTGGTCTCTTTCTCTGCAAGCTTCTTGCTGAAGGGAAATTATATTAGGCATATGCATTAGTCATTTGGTTAAATTATGTGTGCAAGTTGTTTTTTTTCTCCACCTACTCATGACTGAAGAGTTGGTGTGTGTGTGGTTAGTTAACACGACATCTTATAACCGATTACCTCATGTTCCGTCAGTCAGTATTTGCTCATCTCTTCTTCCTTGTGATCACTTGTTTCAGCCCAAAAAGGTCAGAAGTCTCTTCGAGAAACGAGATTTACTTTTCTTTCTTTGGGTTGTTAAACACTCCCTTTCCCCTTCAGCCAGCTGGTGTGAGATATTTATGTAAAGCCATTCACAAAATGTTACTCACAAGTCAAATATGTAAACTAACATTCGCTAGCCACACTCAACGCTTAGTCCCACCGCGGTTGATGACAAGTTTCAATATTTACATTTTTCAATGTCATCAAGAATGCACCAGACTTAACAAAGGATGACAACGCAGCCCAGATCTGACTTTGTTCTGAAAGAGGAAGCCATGTTTCATTCCTGAAATAGCGAAAGTGACTTTCACCGTGCAATCCGAGGTATTTACAGGCCCCGGCTTGTAACTGTCACAATGCTTGGGGATGAACGCCGTTTGGTATGTCAACAAATTCTCTGAGCAGTTTTTAAAGTCTTTATACAGACGACTTGAGAGAAGAGGTTAAGTGACTAACCCAATATTTATATGGAAAATAAAATTATATAATGATATATATTCATTAATAATATATATATATATATATATATATATATATATATATATATATATATATATATATATATATATATATATATATATATATATACAGGTAAAAGCCAGTAAATTAGAATATTTTGAAAAACTTGATTTATTTCAGTAATTGCATTCAAAAGGTGTAACTTGTACATTATATTTATTCATTGCACACAGACTGATGCATTCAAATGTTTATTTCATTTAATTTTGATGATTTGAAGTGGCAACAAATGAAAATCCAAAATTCCGTGTGTCACAAAATTAGAATATTACTTAAGGCTAATACAAAAAAGGGATTTTTAGAAATGTTGGCCAACTGAAAAGTATGAAAATGAAAAATATGAGCATGTACAATACTCAATACTTGGTTGGAGCTCCTTTTGCCTCAATTACTGCGTTAATGCGGCGTGGCATGGAGTCGATGAGTTTCTGGCACTGCTCAGGTGTTATGAGAGCCCAGGTTGCTCTGATAGTGGCCTTCAACTCTTCTGCGTTTTTGGGTCTGGCATTCTGCATCTTCCTTTTCACAATACCCCACAGATTTTCTATGGGGCTAAGGTCAGGGGAGTTGGCGGGCCAATTTAGAACAGAAATACCATGGTCCGTAAACCAGGAACGGGTAGATTTTGCGCTGTGTGCAGGCGCCAAGTCCTGTTGGAACTTGAAATCTCCATCTCCATAGAGCAGGTCAGCAGCAGGAAGCATGAAGTGCTCTAAAACTTGCTGGTAGACGGCTGCGTTGACCCTGGATCTCAGGAAACAGAGTGGACCGACACCAGCAGATGACATGGCACCCCAAACTATCACTGATGGTGGAAACTTTACACTAGACTTCAGGCAACGTGGATCCTGTGCCTCTCCTGTCTTCCTCCAGACTCTGGGACCTCGATTTCCAAAGGAAATGCAAAATTTGCTTTTGTCAGAAAACATGACTTTGGACCACTCAGCAGCAGTCCAGCTCTTTTTTTCCTTAGCCCAGGTGAGACGCTTTTCGCGCTGTTTCTTGGTCAACAGTGGCTTGACACGAGGTATGCGGCAGTTGAAACCCATGTCTTTCAAGCGTCTCTTGGTGGTGGATCTTGAAGCACTGACTCCAGCAGCTGTCCACTCCTTCTGAATCTCCCCCACATTTTTGAATGGTTTTTTTTTTCACAATCTTGACCAGGGCGCGGTGATCCCTATCGCTTGTACACTTTTTCTGACCACAGTTTTTCCTTCCCTTTGCCTCTCCATTAATGTGTTTGGACACAGAGCTCTGAGAACAGCCAGCCTCTTCAGCAATAACCTTTTGTGTCTTTCCCTCCTTGTGCAATGTGTCGATGGTTGCCTTTTGGACAGCTGTCAAATCTGAAGTCTTCCCCATGTTTGTGTAGGCTTCAGAACTGGACTGAGAGACCATTTAAAGCCCTTTGCAGGTGTTTTGAGTTAATCAGCTTATTAGTTTGTGGCACCAGGTGTCTTCAAAATTTAACCCTTACACAATATTCAAATTTTGTGACACACGGAATTTTGGATTTTCATTTGTTGCCACTTCAAATCATCAAAATTAAATGAAATAAACATTTGAATGCATCAGTCTGTGTGCAATGAATAAATATAATGTACAAGTTACACCTTTTGAATGCAATTACTGAAATAAATCAAGTTTTTCAAAATATTCTAATTTACTGGCTTTTACCTGTATATATATATATATATATATATATATATATATATATATATATATATATATATATATATATATATATATATATATATATATATATATATATATATTTATATATATAATTAATTCAGAGGAAGGTTGTGAATTATAAAAACACATTTTCTGACCTAAACCCGTACAAGCAATACAAATATGATTAATGGTAGTATTCTATTGTTAGTGTGGCTTAACGTTGTGCATGTATGGTAGCGTGGCTGCAATTATCAGACAAATCACATTCTTTACGTCTAATTTTAGTGTTGACCATTGAGAATGGCTTCAGGGGATGTATCTGTAACGTACTCTACAGCAGTGGTCCCCAACCACCGGGTCCGCGGACCGATTGGTACCGGTTCGCACAAGGAAAAAAAAAAAAAAAAATATATATATATATATATATATATATATATTTTTTTTTTTTATTTATTTTTTTTTTTTTTATTAAATCAACATAAAAACACAATATATACACTATATATCAATGCATATCAATACAGTCTGCAGGGATACAGTCCGTAAGCACACATGATTGTATTTATTTATTTTTTTTAAATAAAATAAAATAAAAAAATAAAAAATCACCCCCCGGTCAATTTTCAAGCGTTGACCGGTCCGCAGCTACAAAAAGGTTGTGGACCACTGCTCTACAGTATTATAAACACTGGGGCCATTAACAGGAGGTTCTCGGTTTATAAACAAGCTTTATTCCTCTGGCACAATTTTGTGTGCATGTCAAAACTTATACCTAAATTTTAGCTAAAATAACACCTAAGTCACAAATACCATAATGTACACAGAACACAGGAAGGACGCACATAGTACAGCAATACAATGAAATACAACTAATAAAAACAATTGCAATTTCTCAAAGTCGATTTCAGAGGAGGAGATTTTTCAAATGTTCAAAGATCAGCTTTTGGCAAATTACTTTTAGAAAGGAATTAATTATAGTTATTTGTTACTTTGCCAAAAAAAAAAAAAATTGAACTACGAACGGAATTACTCTTCAATAAATGTAATTCATTATTTGAGAAGCAATTAATGCATTGCTTGAAAAAAAAAATTAAAATACCTGGCATATGCAGTTGAGAGAGGTTTGAGACCAGTGTGTTCATGTGTGCCTTAAAAATACGGTGCCCGTTGTGAAGTGACGTCACCCCCCAGACGGAGCAGCATTAGCTCAGCTGTGTTTGTTAGCATATACTCGCAGTGTGTGCGAGCAGTGACGTCATCTCTGTTGAATCTTTTCACTGGATTTTGTAACGCTAGTTTATAAAGATATTGAATGTGTCTTGACAGCTGTGGGTCTCCTTGTCCACATTTGGGATATTGTAGGATTGTAAGCTTGTCACTTCCATCACTGGTTTGTTGTTCATTATTTTCTCAAAGTATTAATGTATATGTGTGTCTGTGCTTACATGTTGTGTGTTGTTTGCTGTGTGATGTTGCCTCCTCCTATTTTATCTAAGGTTAATTTTAGTGTGGTGCTAGTTGCTGATTTTGTTAGTAAAAATATATTTCCTGCATTTTAACTTGCTGTGCTTCTGACGCTGTCTTGTTGACATAAAAACCACATCAAAAGTAGCGTGCCACGTTACATCAACCGAAATGGTAACAGCGTTGTAACATCCATCCATCCATTTTCTACCGCTTGTCCCTTGGGGTCGCGGGGGTGGCTGGATTCTATCCCAGCTACATTTGGGCAGAGGGCGGGGTACACCCTGGACAAGTCGCCACCTCATCGCAGGGCCAACACAGACAGACAGACAACGTTCACGCTCACATTCACACACTAGGGAAAATTTAGTGTTGACAATCAACCTATCCCCAGGTGAATGTATGTGGGGGTGGGGGGATCAGAATCACGATCCATGGCAATCTGGTTGCTTCATTATTAGTTTTGCAGGACACAACCGGACCCGTTCATCCTTCTACTGCGCATTGCACGTGCTCCCTCTCTCTCGCCCACTCACTCACTGACGTCACACAGCCAACACATTGCCATTCTTGCGAACACACATACACTACTCTCATAAGTTAACCAGCTCGCTTGCTGTACACATGTAGATACATAACACGTAGATACATAACATGTAGATACATAACATGTAGATACGTAGATGCTTGATGCCAAATATTAGCAGAGTTAGGACCGCCTATCTAATATCAACTAATGCAAGTTAAATGACTACATTTGGCAAAAATGTATTTTATCTTTAACAAATGTGTGTTTTATCTGCTACATGGCTTATCTGTGTACATTTATAAAACGTTTTGTTTTTAGTACTGACTAAAATGTTATTTTTCTTAAAGCACAGACCAGGAGTGGCAACCATAAATAATGAGGCATTTAATATAATGTTAATAAAGCTTTTTATTATGGACTAATATAATCCTTGATTATGGCAGACTATCTGTAAAATGGAAAATTGTTCTTTGAGTGCAACAAGAAAAGCCCAATGTGTTTAATGCCCTTTAATTTATACTTGAACCTTTTAAAATTGTTTTTTGAGTACAATAGAAAACATATGTTTATTGTATTGTAAGATTTTCTGTTCAAATAAAGCATCAAGCAGACAGGTAATAACAGTGCTTGTGCAATCCCCTGACATTTTTTGGTGCCAAATAAACCACAAAATTAGTGCTGCAGCAAACATTATGTTGCTAAAGGTCCAACGTTTCCTAAAACAAAACAAAAACAAAAACAACACAAAGCTGCAATCTTGTTCAGCTGATTACTGATGGTTCATTCATGGTTCATTACTATTGTTTAAAGGGGCTGTTTGCAACTTTTCAGGGTGCTAACTTTCCAAAGTGTTGTTATATCCCACCCTCCTCACAGCAAAATAAATACATGCGTGTTTACGTGTTGTGACAACAACCAGTATGCACATATTCATGTATTTATTTAATTTGATGATTGAGTTTGTATTGGTTGTGTTGACTAAAATAACTGAATACGTAGTGGCAACATTTTGAATATTGTTAATGATCAGGATAATAATAATAATAACAACAATACAAATTATTATTATTATTATTATTAGAAACCATAAATATAATATAATATAATTAGAGATGTCCGATAACATCGGACTGCCGATATTATCGGCCGATAAATGCTTTAAAATTTAATATCGGAAATTATCGGTATCGGTTCGGAAATTATCGGTATCGGTTTCAAAAAGTTAAATGTATTACTTTTCAAAACGCCGCTGTATGGAGTGGTACACGGACGTAGGGAGAAGTACAGAGCGCCAATAAACCTTAAAGGCACTGCCTTTGCGTGCCGGCCCAATCACATAACATCTACGGCTTTTCACACACACAAGTGAATGCAAAGCATACTTGGTCAACAGCCATACAGGTCATACTGAGGGTGGCCATACACTGTTACAAATATGCGCCACACTGTGAACCCACACCAAACAAGAATGACAAACACATTTCGGGAGAACATCCGCACCGTAACACAACATAAACACAACAGAACAAATACCCAGAACCCCTTGCAGCACTAACTCTTTCAGGACGCTACAATATACACCCCCCGCTACCCCCTCCCCCCCCCCCCCCCACCTCAACCCCGCCCACCCCAACCCCACCCACCTCAACCTCCTCATGCTCTCTCAGGGAGAGCATGTCCCAAATTCCAAGCTGCTGTTTTGAGGCATGTTAAAAAAAATAATGCACTTTGTGACTTCAATAATAAATATGGCAGTGTCATGTTGGCATTTTTTTTTCCATAACTTGAGTGGATTTATTTTGAGAAACCTTGTTGCATTGTTTAATGCATCCAGCGGGGCATCACAACAAAATTAGGCATAATAATGTGTTAATTCCACGACTGTATATATCGGTATCGGTTGATATCGGAATCGGTAATTAAGAGTTTGACAATATCGGAACATCGGATATCGGCAAAAAAGCCATTATCGGACATCTCTAAATATAATTAATATTTAAATGGATGGATTATGATGATAATAATAATAATAATAATAATAATAATAATAATAATAATAATAATAATAATAATAATAATAATAATGGATGGATCATAATAATTAGTAGTTTTAGTTATTAATTTTATTATTATTTGATCAAATTTCAAAATAATTTATGTGATGGGTGACCTTTTTTTAGCTTGAGCACTTACCCCCGAATATGTCTGTGCATTTACCCGCTCTATTGACGAGCTGCATGTCTGGATCAGATTAGTCCAAGAGAGGTTAAATTTGAAACGCGCAGTCATTGTCAAAATCCTTCTTTAACATTGTTGTTTTGCTATCTACTTCCTGCGTTAAAATCACTTCCTGTCGTGGTGCTCTTATTTTGTCAGTATTTCCTGTTTGGTCTGTGTGTTTTGAAGCACCTTTACTTTCTGTTCCATGCCTTACCAGCACGCCAGATGCACATTGTTAATTAATCCTAGTTCCTTCCTTCAGTGCTAGATTATTTTACTTTGTAGACTGTTGCTTGGAGTGCTGTACCTGTATGTTGCACCTGCTTCCTGTGACAATTACATCTAGTTTCACTTGCATTCCGCCTGCCATTCTCTGCATCCTTGGGGACACTGCAAGCAACGCTCACCAAACCTTGAAAGTCATAACAAAATTGTTCAGATTGCACAAGGTGCTTGGTCTTTTTGCCAGAGAAGAAGCATCTTTTGGTGAACATCTTTTAATAGATTTTGTGCACACTTATACTGTTACACCACACATGGGAGCGTACAGTTAACTGTATTCATGTATTTTGTCATATAATTGCAATATATGCAGCTGCTACTCATTCCCGCAGAACGATTAACAATTTATTTGACTGAGTGAGGTCATGAAAAGTCAGCTCAAACGTTGGAAGAAGATCCAAGCCATCAGTGTGTACATACTGCCTATCATCTGATACTCCGCTGGCATAATAAACTGGCGAAGGATTGAAAGACAAGCCACTGAAATCCAAGAGTACATCCAAATGGCCACCAGTTATGAACTGCTAAGCCAATACCTCACTAAGTAGAAACCCCCAAAAGTTAGATCAAGCGGAACATAGACCATGCATGGAAAGTACCGCCAACAGTTAAAACTGGCTGCTAAGGACGAATCTTACCAGCATACTTGCCAACCCTCCCGGATTTTCCGGTAGACTCCCGAAATTCAGCGCCTCTCCCGAAAACCTCCCGGGACAAATTTTGTCCCGGAAATCTCCCGAAATTCAGGCGGAGCTGGAGGCCACGCCCCCTCCAGCTCCATGCAGACCCGAGTCCGCTTTCCCACAATATAAACAGCGTGCCTGCCCAATCACGTTCCAACTGTAGAATGATCGAGGGCGAGTTCTTGGTTTCTTATGTGGGTTTATTGTTAGGCAGTTTCATTAACGTCCTCCCAGCGCGGTAACAACACACAACAACAGCAGTCACGTTTTCGTCTACCGTAAAGCAGTTCGTCTGCCGTAAACAGCAATGTTGTGACACACTTAAACAGGACAATACTGCCATATACTGTATATGCATATGTGACAATAACATCTACGGCTTTTAGAGAGTACAGTGCACAACTGCGCACACAACAAAGAGACGAAGCAGAAGAAAGAGGAAGATACAGCGGTGGCGACGCCGACGACAAGTAAGATGAAGAAATACGCTTGTAAGTTCCAAGGTGCAGCTGCGATTGGTCCTGGATAGCCTCCGGGAAGAAGTAGTGGACTACCAAGTGCATGGCAGTGAAGATCTTCCTCAGGAAGCAAAGATTGACCAGTTTTGGGCCATGCTAAGGAGAGAGGGAAGATTCCAGACTCTAGTGCATTTGGTGAAAACACTTTTGTGCGTGCTACATAGCAATGCATCATCAGAGAGGATGTTCAGCATGGTTAGAAAAATAGTGACAGAGAATAGAACAAGGATAGACAATTCAACCCTTAACTCAACAATGAGTAGATGAGTGATATGTGTGTGTATATGTGTAAATAATTGAACACTGAATTTCAAGTATTTGTTTTATTCATATATATATATGTATATATATATATATATATATATATATATATATATATATATATATATATATATATATATATATCTATCTATATATATATATATATATATATATATATATATATATATATATATATATATATATATATATATATATAATAAAATACAAATATATACAGTATATAGCAAAAACAAAGCATTCGATTAAATTAGAAATGATGTAAAATCAGACATTACACTGTACGGAGAGTTTTACAGAAAACAATGCAAAAATGTTTATCATCACTTTAACCTTTTTTTAAAGGCTTTTTAAAGTCTTTTGCTGGCAAAGACGGCAACACTGTGGTACTGTTCCCCGTACTTTGCAACAAGTTCTTTCTTGAGTTCACCTTCTTTGTCAAACTGCTGGCCCCTGAAACTTTCTTTGGCCCCACGGTGGCTTATCTTGCAGTCGCATTCAAAAATCACAGAGACTGAGACACCAATGCATGGGATGCATTGTTTGGCACTCGATTTAGCGGGCAAGTGGATAGTTTCACTGCAAAAAGTCAGTGTTCAAAAACAAGAAAAAAAAATACAAAAGTTAGGGGCATTTTACTTGAACTAAGCAAAAGTATCTGCCAATAGAACAAGAACATTTGGCTTGTCAAGACTTTCCAAAACAAGTACAATTAGCTAACCTCAATGAACCCAAAAATACCTTAAAATAAGTATATTCTCACTAATAACAAGTGTACTTTTCTTGATAGAAAAAACAAATATGAGACCTTTTTTCTCAATATGTTGAAAAATAGTGTTAAATTAAGTAAATGCTAGTGTCATTATCTTGACATAATGATATGCGCTCGACATTACATTTCTTGCATTTTCCCATCGATAACATGACATCATCGCGCAAGGAACATAATTTTTTTTAATTGTAATTTTGAAGAATGTATCTGAATGTGCATGAACTATTTCTGTTCAAAATTGTATGAAATGTCACATGTTAAATGTTTAAATATTAACTGTCAGTTTGCTGTACTGTGCCAACTGTACTACTATATGAGTTCGGATTTTCTATTGTTTCATTGAAAATAAAACAGCAAAGTCCATTTGGCTGTTATATGTTTTTAATTATGAGACACAATTGTGTCAAAGTCATGATTTTTTATTTCATGCTTGAAATAAGAAATTCTTACTTTGAAAAAGCAGTTTTATACTTGTGAGTGTTGATGACACAGCTTTGCAACAGTTGATATTCTAGTTTGAAGCATGTTTTACTCAATATAGGTCATCAAATCTCAGCAACAAGCTGTAATATCTTACTGAGATAATTTAGGACCAAAACACATAAAACAAGTAAAACACTCTAACATAAAATCTGCTTAGTGAGAAGAATTATCTTATCAGACTCAAAATAAGCAAATATCACCCTTATTTGAGATATTCAATCTTACTTAGATTTCAGTTGTTGCAATGTTGTTAGAAGAAATGTTTGCATCCAAATAAAACCAAGGCAACATTTTGGCTGAAATTTAAAAAAAAATAGTTCTTTAAAAAGTGAGTCATTCGATAACCGAAGTTCAGTTGTTAGTCTGGTCAATTTTTTTTAAATTTTTTTTATTAATTTTATTCTACATATTTCCGGCCTAAATTAAGCAAGTTCAAGCTGAAAATGGCTTACTGAACGAAATATATCATTAGGCATATAATGAGACCACACCAATTAGTGGGCGTGGTTCAGAGCGTGGCTGAATGTAAAGATGACTACAGTAGTACCTCAATATACGAGCTTAATTGGTTTCATAATAAAGCTCCTAACTCAAAACACTTGTATCTCGAAGAAACATCTCATTGAAACAAAATTTAAAACAATGTAATTAGTGTTTGCCACCCCCCCCCCTCCTCAAAAAGCACAATTTTAACATGTACCATGTCTCTTAAAACTAAAAATACAACTTTTAAAACTATTATTGCATACAATAGAATGTGCTACAAATAACTATAGTCATTTTATGAAGTAATATAATCATGTACAGCATTTATCTAGGAAAGTGGACTTCTACGATATCGCTTTTCAGCTGCTTCTCCGTCAACCACACAGTTAGCAGCTTTTTCATAATTTCATGGATAAAAGTCAAATATCATTTTAAGGTTCTTGGCTGGCGTTAAACTCATTCTGATTCAGTATGGTGCAAACTGCTTCGCCAAGTTAGCTAGCTAAACGCTCTGTCATGTTTATGAAGATTTTGTTCTTTAATTTTAATACATGTCATCCTCTTTTTCTCAGCACTGTACTTCACATGCGCTGTCTTCATTCCCATGGTTGGAAAACAAAAATGTGTCAATATTTGGTTACAAGATAATGCTAGCGAGTAAAACCGGACTTTTAGGCAGATTTTACATGTTCACGATGACATTTGCTCGGCCAACTAATGGTGGGATGCTTGTAGCTTAAATGTTTGCTTGTAACTTAAAGCATAACAATTAACCGAGAGACAGCTCTTATCGCAAAACACTCTTAAGTTAGGGTAACATATTTTCCTGACCATAGGGCGCACCGGATTATAAGGCCCACTGCCGACGAATGGTCTATTTTTGATCTTTTTTTATATATAAGGATTATAGGGCGCATTAAAGGAGTCATATATATATATATATATATATATATATATATATATATATATATATATATATATATATATATGTTTTCTAAATGGAAAACACTTCCTTGTGGTCTACATAACATGTAATGGTGGTTCTTTAGTCAAAATGTTGCATAGATTATGTTTTACCTGTTTCAAGTTGCTTTCTGACAGTCGCTTCCGGATGCACCGTTTTGTGGGCGGTCTTATTTACGTGGCTCACCTTCGGCAGCGTCTTCTCCCCGTCATCTTTGTTGTAGCGGTGTAGCGTGCAAGGACGGGAGTGGAAGAAGTGTCAAAAGATGGAGCTATTTGTTTTAATGACATTCAGACTTTACTTCAATCAATAACGGAGCAGCATCTCCTCACCCGGAAACAACAACAATTTTCCCGTGTAAAACCGTCCGACCGGAACTCTAATAACTAAAGTTCCTTGGGTGAATAATGTAAACTCACTACACCGGTATGTTTTAGCGCATTCATGGCGAGTTTACTGACAGATATAAGTAAGAACTTTACACTACTTTATATTAGAAATGGCAACAGCAGAGGATGAATGTCTCCATAACAAGAAGATAGTGAAAAAGAAGAAGCTTATTGACTACGGTGTTGACACAGACTACAGAGGCGGATGCGCGCAATTTTTCAGGATTTATGCAGATCCCAGATAGCGGGTACCAAAAGGTAAGAAATGTTGCTTTCGCATAATATTGCGAAACAAAACGCCAGATAATATGTCTTACCCTATACACACACCATATAATACTGGTATGTTTAATGCGCAGAAAATCCAACAAACGGTCCGGCTTCATAGCTTACTAAAACATTTTGATCGATTTTTGAGCGCCGTTTGTAATGTTCTATATAAGTACCAATGATTGTCACCAGTGTTGGGACTAACGCGTTACTTTGTAACGCGTTACTGTAACGCCGTTATTTTTGGTGGTAACTAGTAATCTAACGCGTAATTTTTTATATTCAGTAACTCAGTTACCGTTACTACATGATGCGTGACTGCGCTATTTTACGTTATTTTTTATGTAGTATCGGCTAGAAACAGAAGATCTGAGTGTGTTTTATTGGAGCGCTGCGGTGTCACAAAGAAAAGAAAAGTTATGCTTTGTGTGGGTGGGGGCCGGGTGGGGGCTCCCAGACCGAAGTTGAGGGGCGCAGGGGAGACGTTCCTCCCGGGCCTATGTACTTAGGGGCAAACAACCTTCACTTTACCCGGAAGTGGGTCTTTACAGCTGAGGGTGAATGACGAGGCCGGCGGTTTGTTGCAACTTCGTGACTTTATTGGACGCCGCCATCCACCAAGCTAGAGCACCTGCACGCACTCACTGTTGCCGCTCCCTCACCTCTCTCGCCCACTCACTCACTGACGTCACTCACCTCACATGCTGTCATATCTTAAAGGGCCACACACACACACATACGCTACTCTCATAACAACTAAAAAGACATCATGAGGAAGCCAGAAATCGAGTTTCTTAACATGGAGACATTCTCAATACTTTTTTTTTTGTCGAGCACAAAGAAAATAACATTTTAGTTGAATGTAAGTTGTGTCTTGGATCAAAGATCCTATCTACTTAAAGTTAAAGTTAAAGTGCCATTATGTTGCAGCTATTTAAAATTGTTTTGTCAATTTGTCCTGGCCTGAAATAAATTGGCCCTTTAAAACATATATTTGTCTTTGTGTGTTGTATGTAGATCACATTTGCTTTCTGAGTTCAGTGATGCAAATGCATGTCAAGTTGATCAAGAGATTGTATTATTCTCCAGTGCAATAACGGCATTGAAATGAAAGCTAAAAGGGCTTTAATGGGAGCCTTAAAAAAAAAAGAAGAAAAAAAGAAGTAACTAAATAGTTACTTTTCACAGTAGTGCATTACTTTTTGCTGTAAGTAACTGAGTTAGTAGCTGAGTTACTTTTGAAATAAAGTAACTAGTAACTGTAACTAGTTACTAGTTTTCAGTAATTAACCCAACACTGATTGTCACACACACACTAGGTGTGGTGAAATTAACCTCCCATCCCCTTGTTCACCCCTCTCTGGAGGTGAGGGGAGCAGTGAGCAGCAGCGGTGGCCGCGCCCTGGAATCATTTTGGTGATTTAACCCCCAATTCCAACCCTTGATGCTGAGTGCCAAGCAGGAAGGTAATAGGTCCCATTTTTATAGTCTTTGGTATGAGTCGGCCGGGATTTGAACTCAACACCTACAATGAAACATATACAATGTTGGGGTTGTTTGCTTGAGACCAATCATAGTGCAGTCTACACGTAGCTCTTATGTTTGACTACCATCTACTGGTCACACTTATCATTACACCATGTACCAAATAAAATTGCTTTGAGGTCGGTAAGCAAAAACAGAATTATTCCCTACATTAGGCGCACCGGGTTATAAGGTGCACTGTGGAGTTTTAAAGTAAAAAAATATATTTTAAGTGCGCCTTATAGTCCCGAAAATACGGTACTCTTAAATTGAGGCACGACTGTATGTGGACGTTATTTCATGTTTAAAGAGCCCTCATGGTGTTAAAAACTGTAGTAAGAAGTTTGTTTTGTTGTTATTGCGATGAAAATATTTAATTTACATCGTATTTTCAGGACTACAAGCCACTACTCTTTCCCAAGGTTAGAACCCTGCGTCTTAGACAAAGGTGTGTCTAATCTATGGATTTTTCTTTGCGAATGACTAAATTATGGAATTAATTTAAGCAAGGAAATCAAACAATGTAGTAAAATGATCCACTTTAAGAAACTGTTCAAACTCAATATTATTTACAATGTTCAAGGAAAAAGAATCCTGTTAAACATATTGAAGCTTATTAAAAGGGAGAACATCCATTTAATCTCATAAAGGATGACTGAAGACATCAATGACTTATCTCTTTTGGTTGATCAGCCGTTTTACTACCCTGCTACAGGCACCGTATGGAAACAAAAAATAGGGTATGTAAATAGACATTTACACAACCTTGCTATGGAAATATCAAATTTCACAACGTACCGATATACAGTACAGGCCAAAAGTTTGGACATACCTTCTCCTCATTCAATGCGTTTTCTTTATTTTCATGACTACCATATTTTTCGGATTATAAATCGCACCGGCCGAAAATGCATAATAAAGAAAGAAAAAAACATATAAGTCGCACTAGAGTATAAGTCGCATTTTTTGGGGACATTTATTTGACAAAACTCAACACCAAGAATAGACATTTGAAAGGCAATTTAAAATAAATAAAGAATAGTGAACAACAGGCTGAATAAGTGTACGTTATATGAGGCATAAATAACCAACTGAAAACGTGCCTGGTATGTAAACGTAACATAATATGGTAAGAGTCATTCAAATAACTATAATATATAGAACATGCTATACGTTTACTGCATTATATGATTTCCTTTTCGGTGCCATTTTTGTTCAGCCCTTCTCAGTTTTTATAAGTTACCGCCAATGTTGAAATTATCAATTTTCATAGGTACAGAAGTAGTAGCAGGTAGCATCTTTTTTTCATTGAATGATTGATTGATTGAAACTTTTATTAGTAGATTGCACAGTTCGGTACATATTCCGTGCAATTGACCACTAAATGGTAACACCCCAATAAGTTTTTCAACTTGTTTAAGTCGGGGTCCACATAATCAATTCATGGTCACAATGCACTTCTGCCATGACCCGCCCCCGCCAAATTTGTATTGGTTGACGTGTGTGTGTGACGATTGCTGATATACGCCTTGTCTCTTACGTGAATGAGATTAATAATATTATTTGATATTGTACGGTAATATGTTAATAATTTCACACATAAGTCGCTCCAGAGTATAAATCGCACCCCCGGCCAAACTATGAAAAAAACTGTGATTTATAATCCGAAAATACGGTATTCACATTGTAGATTGTCACTGAAGGCATCAAAACTATGAATGAACACATGTGGAGTGATGTACTTAACAAAAAAAGGTGAAATAACTGAAAACATGTTTTATATTCTAGTTTCTTCAAAATAACCGCCCTTTGCTCTGATTACTGCTTTGCACACTCTTGGTATTCTCTCGATGGGCTTCAAGCACACCTGTGAAGTGAAAACCATTTCAGGTGGCTACCTCTTGAAGCTCATCGAGAGAATGCCAAGGGTGTGCAAAGCAGTAATCAGAGCAAAGGGTGGCTATTTTGAAGAAACTAGAATATAAAACATGTTTTCAGTTATTTCACCTTTTTTTTGTTAAGTACATAACTCCACGTGTTCATTCATAGTTTTGATGCCTTCAGTGACAATCTACAATGTAAATAGTCATGAAAATAAAGAAAACACATTGAATGAGGAGAAGGTGTGTCCAAACTTTTGTCCTGTACTGTATATCTGCGGCTTATAGTCCAGAAAATACTGTACAGTGTGGTTTTCGTCCTAGTCGTGGAACTGTGGACCAGCTATATACTCTCGGCAGGGTCCTTGAGGGTGCATGGGAGTTTGCCCAACCAGTCTACATGTGCTTTGTGGACTTGGAGAAGGTATTTGATCGTGTCCCTCGGGAAGTCCTGTGGGGAGTGGTCAGAGAGTATGGGGTATCGGACTGTCTGATTGTGGCGGTCCGCTCCCTGTATGATCAGTGTCAGAGCTTGGTCCGCATTGCCGGCTGTAAGTCGGACACGTTTCCAGTGAGGGTTGGACTCCGCCAAGGCTGCCCTTTGTCACCGATTCTGTTCATAACTTTTATGGACAGAATTTCTAGGCGCAGTCAAGGCGTTGAGGGGATCTGGTTTGGTGGCTGCAGGATTAGGTCTCTGCTTTTTGCAGATGATGTGGTCCTGATGGCTTCAACTGGCTAAGATCTTCAGCTCTCACTGGATCGGTTCGCAGCTGAGTGTGAAGGGACTGGGATGAGAATCAGCACCTCCAAGTCCGAGTCCATGGTCCTCGCCCGGAAAAGGGTGGAGTGCCATCTCCGGGTTGCGGAGGAGACCCTGCCCCAAGTGGAGGAGTTCAAGTACCTCGGAGTTTTGTTCACGAGTGAGGGAAGAGTGGATCGTGAGATGGACAGGCGGATCGGTACGGCGTCTTCAGTAATGCGGACGCTGTATCGATCCGTTGTGGTGAAGAAGGAGCTGAGCCGGAAGGCAAAGCTCTCAATTTACCGGCCGATCTACGTTCCCATCCTCACCTATGGTCATGAGCTTTGGGTTATGACCGAAAGGACAAGATCATGTGAACAAGCGGCCGAAATGAGTTTCCTCCGCCGGGTGGCGGGGCTCTCCCTTAGAGATATGGTGAGAAGCTCTGTCATCCGGGTGGAACTCAAAGTAAAGCCCCTGCTCCTCCACATCGAGAGGAGCCAGATGAGGTGGTTCGGGTATCTGGTCAGGATGCCACCCGAACGCCTCCCTATGGGTTGTACTTGTATAGCGCTTTTCTACCTTCAAGGTACTCAAAGCGCTTTTGACACTACTTCCACATTTACACATAGGGAGGTGTTTAGGGCACGTCCGACTGGTAGGAGGCCACGGGGAAGACCCAGGACACGTTGGGAAGACTATGTCTCCTGGCTGGCCTGGGAACACCTCGGGAAGAGCTGGACGAAGTGGCTGGGGAGAGGGAAGTCTGGGCTTCCCTGCTTAGGCTGTTGCCCCCGCGACCCGACCTCGGATAAGCGGAAGAAGATGGATGGATGGATGGATGGGCAATTAATTTACCACTGTCAGGCTTGGAACCAATTAAATGTGATCAATGAGTGTTTACTGTACCGCTGTATAGTTATGAAGGTTTTATTCCGCGTTAGACACGTTAAGTCTTTCAAAATGTGAATGAAAAAGATACACCTCGTAATACAATTCAGATTCGGTGTGATGTCTGTATTTCAATCTGTCCTCGTTCAGCTCTGAACGGCATGTGTACAAGTAGCCAAATATTGTCTTTCATTAGTCGCCGCCTAATTATCATTGCTCAGTCATTTGTCAAGTTGATGGAGGTATTTGTTTTCAGCAAAGTGGCGATAAAAAGTCAGTCTGTAAATGTGCCCTCCTACCACTCCAGACTATGACTCATATCTAAGCCTCACTGCAGAGAGTTTTATGTGCCATGAATACTTATCAAGGCAATAATCTCAAACGTGTTTCTTCACTTTGGGCTTTAATGAGTAAATCAGTGGCACCGGTGTACATGTTTGTGCTTTCATGTATGTGACTTTAATAAGTAAATGTCTGCCTCCGTATCACACCATGGCAACAGAAACGATGCTCTAAAATAGAATAAAGAAACCGATTTAGACAAACTTATTGGATGGCATGTATGTGTTCAAATAAATGCATTTTAACAATATAGGGTGACAATAAAAAGGCACATTGTCGACTGAGAAGCATTTTGATGCTTTTACTTCTTTTTTTTCACACTACAGTTATCGAGCGTGTTTGAGGGAGGGAGGGGCAAATGTTATCTGACCAACAGGAAAAAAAAAAAGATGTTTGACGTCATAATGTTATTTTTAGAAGGTAAATATATAGGTGTGGAAGTGCCTTTTCATGTTGGACTTGAAATACAAACACAATATACAGACACACTGGAGTGTGTGTGTGCATTGTAAAAAATATATATATATTTTCATGTACCGTATTTTTCGGACTATAAGTCGCAGTTTTTTTCATAGTCAGGAGCGACTTATGTGTGAAATTATTAACACATTACCGTAAGATATAAAATAATATTATTTAGCTCATTCACGTAAGACACTAGACGTATAAGATTTCATGGGATTTAGCGATTAAAGGGGAACAATTATCACCAGACCTATGTAAGCGTCAATATATACCTTGATGTTGCAGAAAAAAGACCATCTATTTTTTTAACCGATTTCCGAACTCTAAATGGGTGAATTTTGGCAAATCAAACGCCTTTCTAATATTCGCTCTCGGGAAGCAATCCGCCATTTTCTCAAACACCGAGTCAAATCAGCTCTGTTATTTTCCGTTTTTTCGACTGTTTTCCGTACCTTGGAGACATCATGCCTCGTCGGTGTGTTGTCGGAGGGTGTAACAACACGAACAGGGACGGATTCAAGTTGCACCATTGGCCCAAAGATGCGAAAGTGGCAAGAAATTGGACGTTTGTTCCGCACACTTTACCGACGAAAGCTATGCTACGACAGAGATGGCAAGAATGTGTGGATATCCTGCGACACTCAAAGCAGATGCATTTCCAACGATAAAGTCAAAGAAATCTGCCGCCAGGCCCCCATTGAATCTGCCGGAGTGTGTGAGCAATTCAGGGACAAAGGTCCTTGGTAGCACGGCAAGCAATGGCGGCAGTTTGTTCCCGCAGACGAGCGAGCTAAACCCCCTATCGACCCTAGCTTCCCTGGCTTGCTGACATCAACTCCAAAACTGGACAGATCAGCTTTCAGGAAAAGAGCGCGGATGAGGGTATGTCAACAGAATATATTAATTGATGAAAATTGGGCTGTCTGCACTCTCAAAGTGCATGTTGTTGCCAAATGTATTTCATATGCTGTAAACCTAGTTCATAGTTGTTAGTTTTCTTTAATGCCAAACAAACACATACCAATCGTTGGTTAGAAGGCGATCACCGAATTCGTCCTCGCTTTCTCCCGTGTCGCTGGCTGTCGTGTCGTTTTCGTCGTTTTCGCTTGCATACGGTTCAAACCGATATGGCTCAATAGCTTCAGTTTCTTCTTCAATTTTGTTTTCGCTACCTGCCTCCACACTACAACCATCCGTTTCAATACATTCGTAATCTGTTGAATCACTTAAGCTGCTGAAATCCGAGTCTGAATCCGAGCTAATGTCGCTATAGCTTGCTGTTCTTTCCGCCATGTTTGTTTGTGTTGGCTTCACTATGTGACGTCACAGGAAAATGGACGGGTGTTTATAACGATGGTTAAAATCAGGCACTTTGAAGCTTTTTTTAGGGATATTGCGTGATGGGTAAAATTTTGAAAAAAACTTCGAAAAATATAATAAGCCACTGGGAACTGATTTTTAATGGTTTTAACAATTCTGAAATTGTGATAATGTTCCCCTTTAAGAGTGACAGATTGTTTGGTAAACCTATAGCATGTTCTATATGTTATAGTTATTTGAATGACTCTTACCATAATATGTTACGTTAACATACCAGGCACGTTCTCAGTTGGTTATTTATGCGTCATATAACGTACACTTATTCAGCCTGTTGTTCACTATTCTTTATTTATTTTAAATTGTCTTTCAAATGTCTATTCTTGGTGTTGGGTTTTATCAAATAAATTTCCCCAAAAAATGTGACTTATACTCCAGTGCGACTTATATATGTTTTTTTCCTTCTTTATTATGCATTTTCGGCCGGTACGACTTATACTCCGAAAAATACGGTATATTTTTTCTATGTTTAAAATAAGAAAACAGCTTTTTTATTGTGTCTCATCCTCTGTACATTAAAATAAATATGTGAATTCACAGACGAGTAGAAATGTATTGTATTGTGAAGTGATTGTTTTATACAATATATTATCTATAATCCATCCATCCATTTTCTACCGCTATAAAGTGATAATCTTTTTTGTGTGTGACTCATAAAAATATTGACGAAATGCTCAGGAAAGCAAGGGGTCGATGGATATTAGGGGTGCTAAACGAAATGTATTTAGCTACAAATTAAAATTATAATTCCTAACTTTCAAAAGTTCATCAAAAAAGTATTTTATTACATTTTTTGGTTTAGGAATACATTTTTAAATTTAGGTTTTTTAGGCCATCTCTGTTCTTACTTGCTGCACATACAGTATACGTCATACTGTATGTCAGCAGCCAGAAGGAAAGTTTATTAGCCTGTAACCTGTTTGGAAAGGTTTTATTCAAATGTATATACCGAATAAGTAGTGCTGTAAAAATGACGCATTTACTCATGTGATTAATCACAAAAAAAAAAAAAATCACATTAATCATGCAATTTAGTTTGACTGTGTAAGATGTTTTATCTTAACCGCTACGCAGTCAGTGATCAGGTCAATGCGTACGTCAGTACAAAAAATGAGTGAGGAGTGTGTGGTGTGGCCATATTCACTCCAAAATACAGCCTGAAAGAACCGTAAATAACACTGCTGTGCCAATAAATGACAGGCATTCATGTAATATGTTTAGAAACGATCCATTTATGTGCAAATATTGGGGTCTTTTAATTAATAATTAGGGCTGTCGAATTATTAACATTTTTAATCGCAATTAATCACATTTTGTCCATAGTTAACTCAAAATTAACTACAATATCGCAGCTAGATGTAATTTTTCATCATTAATAAGTGTCCTCTGGACTAGTGTTTTTCAACCACAGACTGGTGTACCATGGGAGAGTATGTAATTTCACCTATTTGGGTTAAAAATATTTTTTGCCAACCAGTAATTATAATCTGCAAATTATGTGCCATTGTTGAGTGCCGGTGTTGTCTAGACCTCGGCAGCGTAACCGTGTAATACTCTTCCATATCAGTAGGTGGCAGCCGGTAGTTAATTGCTTTGTAGATGTCGGGAACATATGTGAGATGACAAAGGTTTGTATCTTAATGCTTAAACCAAAAATAAACAAAAGGTGAGTGCCCCTAATAAATGGCATTGAAGCTTAGGGAAAGCTATGCAGAACAAAACTAAAACCTAACTGGCTACAAAGTAAACAAAAACAGAATGCTGGACGACAGCAAAGACTTACTGTGGAGCAGACGGCGTCCACAAAGTACATCCGAACATGACATGACAATCAACACTGTCCCCAAAAAGAAGGATAGCAACAACTTAAATAGTCTTGATTGCTAAAACAAAGCAGATGCGGGGAATAGTGTTTAAGGAAGACATGAAACTGCTACAGGAAAATACCAACAAAACAGGAAAAGTCACAAAAATAGGAGCACAAGACAAGAACTAAAAAATTACCAGTGACGTGCGGTGAGGTTCATGACTGGTGAGGCACTGACTTCATCACAGTCAGATTCACAAACATATGAACCCTATAGAGTATCTTATTCACCATTTGATTGGCAGCAGTTAACGGGTTATGTTTAAAAGCTCATACCAGCATTCTTCCCTGCTTGGCACTCAGCATCAAGGGTTGGAATTGGGGGTTAAATCACCAACAATTATTCCCGGGCGCGGCGCCGCTGCTGCCCACTGCTCCCCTCACATCCCAGGGAGTGATCAAGGGGATGGGTCAAATGCAGAGGACATATTTCACCACACCTAGTGTGTGTGACAATCATTGATACTTTAACTCATTGGCGTTGTTAGGCAATATTTTAGGGGGGCTCAAGCCCCCCTAAAATATTCTTAAGCCCCCCTAAATAATATGGTGTTTTTTTGTTTTTTTTTACAAATAAATGCCGACATATTCATTATAAAGTGGCCCAAATATGAGTTTAAATAAATAATCATATAACCTGTTATTATTCACTCAGTTTCCCCCCACTTCGTAGCGTAAGGTAGAGAGCCCCTTTCGTGCATCGGTATCCAATCCATTCCACTTGTTCATATAGAAAATGCCCACATCACTCAAATTCCAGCCCGCATTTTCTCTGCGACCTTGCTTGCGGTCCTGCAAGTGTACGAAGCACATTATCTTCCTTTACAATGAGTGAAGCTGCACAAAACCTTGTGTGCAATTGTAAATCATTTATTTTTTAAGTTTTGTGTTTCTTGTATAATCTATATAAAGTAATATACATAAGCCTATTGTTAAAATAATGAAAAAAAACATCATTAAATATATTTGTTTTATTGTATTGTTACATTAATAGCTGTTTTATTATTATAGGATGGCTTGTTAAACATTTAATAGGATTTTCAGAGGGAGGAAAAACCAAGACATTTAATATAAAATGTAAAATGAATAAATACATAAAAAGAAAAGAAAATATATGGTTAAAAGCCATCGTCCCGGGGAGCATTTCATTTCGTCCCGTGCATTTTTTTAAAATAATAATAATAACAATGAATAATTTCTAAGTCTTTGTTAGCCGTTTGTGAAGTTTTGTGCTCGTGCGTAACATTCGCTCGCATCCTGTGCATCTCCTGGGGGCAAAGCCCCCCCTGTCCTTAAAAGCTAGTGACGCCCCTGCTTTAACTTAACTTTAACTTTACACATACAAACTGTAGCACACAAAAAAGCACATTTAATAAAAAAAACGTTATTATGGTCTTACCTTTACTTATAAGTGCGGGTACAGTGGTGTTCGGTGTGGAGGAGTTTTGAATGAATGAAATATGAAATCCGTGCTGCAGTCTGCAGGTGTACCTAATGTAGTGTCCTTGCAGTCGTTCACATCTCCTCCGGCGCGAGCAATGTTGTTTTTGCACTTTTTGGCTTCTTGTTAAGTGACTTTTTTTGGGTGGATTCGGTCTTGCACGTGGAGGCTTTGGGTGTGGGCTTTGGTTGGTGTGGCGTTCCCGTCGGTGGGTGCAGTCTGCGGCGAACGTGTCTTAAGCACCAGGAGGCGGGGTTACGCGTGCCTCAGCCAGTGCGTCTTCGCAGCAGTTTTATGATTGCTCAGCACAAGAAATACTTTACACACATACAGTTGTTGACAAAATACACTGTACATTATATACCTCAGCTAACTAAACTATGGAAATGTATAATATAGTTCATATAGCAATACAGTCTCACTGCACAGCAGACCAGCAGTTAGCCGAGTCCGTCCATGTTGAGGCACTGAGTGACGCGCCTCGACTGGCTGCTGTTCACCGCACCGTCTCTTCTCAGTATTTGAACGGCAAATGTGAAAATTCAGCGATTTTGAATAAAAATAATCTAAAACTGGTGAAGTTAAATGGAAAATAACTTTATAGTATAATCACTGGATACATATAACAATTTAATATATTTTTTTTCTTTTTACATTTTTTTCTTTCCATGATGGCAGGTGAGGCCCCGCCTCACCTGCCTCTAGTGACCGCACGTCACTGATACATACATATATATATATATAATAGTGAGTAAAGTTTCAGCAGAAAAGAAAGGCAGCTTGAGCGGACAACGAGGCTTGCAGTAGGAAAAAGAAAAAGAAGAATGTGAACTCATTTTTTTTTGGATAAAATACTAAACTAACTTAAAATACAGGAGGCGGACGACTACTAATACATTTCAGACCAATTTAGAGAAATTGGATACTATATACGGCGCAGTGGTTGGAAATCACCTTGCTAATGAACCACAGTATATTTACAAGTTCAGTTACATATCAAAAATTCTTTACAAAACACAAGAAAATGAGTCGATTGTAAATGCGCTGTTGAAGTTCATTCGGAGCAAGTCGCTTGCCTGAGAGAGTGTAAGCTAATGTACTGTCAGAACATGACAAGAAGATAACGTGATAGAATGACAAGGAGCACCACTCTTCAGCATGGAGCTCTATGGTTACTTTGGGAACCTGACAGAGTTGACACGTTTCAGGCAACGTATTAAGGGGCTAACACCTTCAATGAGACTAAGGTTTATTATAAAAGTTTGTCCCGCACTCCAACTTCTACCAACTCGTTATAAATCCAACCACTGAGACGTCAGCACGGCAAGGCTTGACAAAGGTAACTAGATACTATGAAATAGAACAGTTATTTCTGAAACTTTTACCTGAGAAAAAACCCGGCTCTCCAAGTACCACCATAATGACCTACATTAAAATACAGCAGTGTAGTAGGCCTAAATATTCATTTAAAACAAGGCAGAAGTTTTATTTAACAAGAATATTTAATATTTTGGCCACTGTAACATTACACACTGTTTGAACAGCAACACTGTGTTTGAGTGTAGAAACAAACTGTACTTTAATCAAGTAATTATTTGGGGTACCACTAGATAGAGCCCAAATACCATTAATGCAGGGGTCGGCAACCCAACATGTTGAAGTTGGACAAAAAATACAAAAAACAAATCTGTCTGGAGCCAAATAAAGATAAAAGCTTTATATAAGTGCTATAGTGAAGGCAACACATTAAGTACAAACCCCGTTTCCATATGAGTTGAGAAATTGTGTTAGATGTAAATATAAACGGAATACAATGATTTGCAAATCATTTTCAGCCCATATTTAGTTGAATATGCTACAAAGACAACATATTTGATTTTCAAACTGATAAAAACATTTTTTGTTGCAAATAATCATTAACTTTGGAATTTGATACCTGCAACACGTGACAAATAAGTTGGAAACGGTGGCAATAAATACTGATAAAGTTGAGGAATGCTCATCAAACACTTATTTGGAACATCCCACAGGTGTGCAGGCTAATTGGGAACAGGTGGGTGCCATGATTGGGTATACAAGTAGATTCCATGAAATGCTCAGTCATTCACAAACAAGGATGGGGCGAGGGTCACCACTTTGTCAACAAATACGTGAGCAAATTGTTGAACAGTTTAAGAAAAACCTTTCTCAACCAGCTATTGCAAGGAATTTTGGGATTTCACCATCTACGGTCCGTAATATCATCAAAGGGTTCAGAGAATCTGGAGAAACCACTGCACGTAAGCAGCTAAGCCGGTGACCTTCGATCCCTCAGGCTGTACTGCATCAACAAGCGGCATCAGTGTGTAAAGGATATCACCACATGGGCTCAGGAAAACTTCAGAAACCCACTGTCAGTAACTACAGTTGGTCGCTACATCTGTAAGTGCAAGTTAAAACTCTCCTATGCAAGGCGAAAACCGTTTATCAACAACATGTTGTGTTCGGCGGGGAAGGAGACGACACAGCAACAGGAATAAAACTCAACAGTTTTATTTGAGCTTGCTTATGTGGTGAAGTGTGTATGCTACTGTGTATGTTTGCAGGACTAAGTGAAATGTTACAATGAATATTTACCAGTGGTTGTTGTGAGTGCGTGTTGAGTGAGAATGCGACCAGTTCAGTAGGGCGAGGCAGGTAGGAGAATCCGTGATACAAGCGGGGGTCCGTGGGGCTGAGAGGGGCGTCAAGAGGTCCGAGTCCAAAGTGGGGGTCGAGGATCGAGGGAGGCAGTCAGAATCCAGAGGGGTCCAGAGAAGTGAGGCACACAGCTCACCTCCTAGGCGACGGAGGGAATTTGCAAGCAGAGACTACGTTCCAGCGTTGGTTCTCTGGACACGCTGGCTTTTATGGGGAGTGGTGTCATCAGCAGCAGGTGTGTCGATTGATGATTGCGCACAGCTGTGCTGGCGCTTGGCAGCAGAAGCAGAGTGTGTATGGGCGTGTCCTGCGGCGCGTGCTGACGAAGGAGCAGCTGACTGTGCACGTGCCGTAACACAACACCCAGAAACGCTGTCGGCTTCACTGGGCCTGAGCTCATCTAAGATGGACTGATACAAAGTGGAAAAGTGTTCTGTGGTCTGACGAGTCCACATTTCAAATTGTTTTTGGAAACTGTGGACGTCGTGTCCTCCGGACCAAAGAGGAAAAGAACCATCCGGATTGTTATAGGTGCAAAGTTGAAAAGCCAGCATCTGTGATGGTCTGGGGGTGTATTAGTGCCCAAGACATGGGTAACTTACACATCTGTGAAGGCACCATTAATGCTGAAAGGTACATACAGGTTTTGGAGCAACATATGTTGCCATCCAAGCAACGTTACCATGGACGCCCCTGCTTATTTCAGCAATACAATGCCAAGTCACGTGTTACATCAACATGGCTTCATAGTAAAAGAGTGAGGGTACTAGACTGGCCTGCCTGTAGTCCAGACCTGTCTCACATTGAAAATGTGTGGCGCATTATGAAGCCTAAAATACCACAACGGAGACCCCCGGACTGTTGAACAACTTAAGCTGTACATCAAGCAAGAATGGGAAAGAATTCCACCTGAGAAGCTTAAAAAATGTGTCTCCTCAGTTCCCAAACGTTTACTGAGTGTTGTTAAAAGGAAAGGCCATGTAACACAGTGGTGAACATGCCCTTTCCCAACTACTTTGGCACGTGTTGCAGCCATGAAATTCTAAGTTAATTATTATTTGCAAAAAAAAAAAAAAAAGTTTATGAGTTTGTAGTGCATTCAATTGAATATGGGTTGAAAAGGATTTGCAAATCATTGTATTCCGTTCATATTTACATCTAACACAATTTCCCAACTCATATGGAAACGGGGTTTGTAAAACAACAAAAAAAAGAAAAAAACGTATACACTGTGGTGGCTTCTGCGGTGTTCCACGCCATCGTCTGCTGGAGTGGGGGGAGCATTGCCAGAGTAAGGAGCAGACCCAACAAAGCAACCACCCTCGGCCGCCCAAATAAAAACAGTGCTCGCTTGACCACCACCAGTATTCATTGAGCGGGACGTGAGCCGGACGTGTCGTCAGTAACATCCCAGCAATTATATAGTAATTAGAAGTTCTTGTTGTTAGCGTTGCGTATCCCGTGTTGTCATTCCACATCGCTCACAAAATCTCTCATTAATGCAGTTCTTCTCAAATATTGGGGCTGGCGGGGGCGCGATGTAATGCCAAAAAATGTCCGCATGGTAACATGCTTTATCAGTATCATGCAGTATCATGCTTGAAGCCCTGTTCAAAAAGCTGTGCACGACAAAACGTGCTCATTGTAGCAGTAATCCTTATTTCTAGTGATTAAAAAAATATATTAGCACACATTGTTTTATCCATTTATGTTTTGTAAGTTAAAGTGTTTCGTATATTTTGCACCTGACTTAATACTTCTGACTAATTTTAACTTATTATTTATTGAGTTTATTTAATTAATTTTTTTTAGTATCAAATGGGGCAAAAAATGTTTATAGAGTAGATAAAGATTTAATAAATGGTTTGAATTTCAGCATCAGGGGTTGGAATTGGGGGCTAAATCACCAAAATGATTCCCGAGCACGGCCAACGCTGCTGCTCACTGCTCCCCTCACCTCCTAAGGGGTGGAACAAGGGGATGGGTGAAATGCAGAGGGTAATTTCACCACACCTAATGTGTGTGTGTGTGTGACTATCAGTGGTACTTTAACATTTTTAAATATGTTCTTACAAACAATGTTAAAGTTATTATTTGTTGTAAGCTGAGCCCTATTTAGGTTTCTTTTAAATAAAGGTAGTAAGAATACAATGTTATGCAGAGGTGAACTTTTACCAATTCTATAGACAAATACTATTAATAGTCGCGGTGGACTGAATATGTTCTTCTTCCTTAGGGGGGGCGTAACAGAAAATAATTTAGAACCACTGCATTAATGTGTTAGAATAATGCAGTTATTTTGGTGACAGCACTGAGAAGTAACTAACATTGATTGGGCCCCACAGTGGCTCTACACAGCTGCAAACTATGCCAATACAAATAAGCACATTGTAAATAAGATATTGTGCCGAGTGAGTTTAAAAATGTATGAAAAACTATTCCAATAAACACTATGTCCAATTTGCACTGACACAGCCAGACAACCTTTCAGTCAGCAGGGGGAAAAACATTGCATCCCACTCTCAGTATGAAAGCCCTTGGTTTTTCTCTCCATCTCTCACGCTCACCGCCTCCCCCAATGTGGGCAACACCATGAGTCAGAGAGTCGCGCATCGACACCGGCCTCATGCAGAGTCAAACATTCGGTCTGAACTTTGTGTTGCTGTCCAGATGTTGTATTTTACAGACAGTATATTGTTGGATAGGATCAAAGTGGTATTTTGTTTTTTGTTGGCAATCCCAGAGGAGGCATGTTTTATGTAGCTCAGTGTGTATTAAAACACATGAAAATGTGTTATTTCATGCAAAATGTGTCTACTAATCTCACACACAGAGGACTACATTTCTTCTATGAGCAAAATAGGAAGCACAATTGATTTAATGTGTCTGTCTTTATGTACAAAACCCAAAACCCGTGAAGTTGGCACGTTGTGTAAATCGTAAATAAAAACAGAATACAATGATTTGCAAATCCTTTTCAACCTATATTCAATTGAATAGACTGCAAAGACAAGATACTTAACGTTCTAAATGGAAAACTTTGTTATTTTTTGCAAATATTACCTCATTTGGAATTAGATGCCTGCAACATGTTTCAAAAAAGCTGGCACACGTAGCAAAAAAGGACTGAGAAAGTTGAGGAATGCTCATCAAACACTTATTTGGAACATCCCACAGGTGAGCAGGATAATTGGGAACAGGTGGGTGCCATGATTGGGTATAAAGGCAGCTTCCATTAAATGCTCAGTCATTCACAAACAAGGATGGGGAGAGGGTCACCACTTTGTGAATAAATGCATGAGCAAATTGTCAAACAGGTTAAGAACAGCATTTCTCAATGAGCTATTACAAGGAAGTTAGGGATTTCGCCATCTACGGTCCGTAATATCATCAAAAGGTCCAGAGAATCTGGAGAAATCTATGCACGTAAGCGATAATATTACTGACCTTCGATCCTTCAGGCGATACTGCATCAAAAAGCGACATCAGTGTGTAAAGGATATCACCACATGAGCTCAGGAACACTTCAGAAAACCATTCTCAGTAACTACAGTTCGTTGCTACATCTGTAAGTTCAAGTTAAAACTCTACTATGCAAAGCGAAAGCCATTTATCAACAACACCCAGAAACGCCGCCGGCTTCGCTGGGCCCGAGCTCATCTAAGATGGACTGATGCAAAGTGGAAAATTGTTCTGTAGTCTGACGAGTCCACATTTCAAATTGCTTTTGAAAAATGTGGACGTTGTGTGCTCCGGAACTAAGAGGAAAATAACTATTCGGATTGTTATAGGCGCAAAGTTCTAAAGCCATCATCTGTGATGGTATGGGGGTGTATAAGTGCCCAAGGCATGGGTAACATACACATCTTTGAAGGCACCATTAATGCTGAAAGGTACATATAGGTTTTGGAGCAACATATGTTGCCATCCAAACAACGTTATCATGGACGCCCCTGCTTATTATTATTAAACAATGCCATTCCGCGTGTTACAACAGTGTGGCTTCATAGTAAAAGAGTGCGAGTACTAGACTGGCCTGCCTGAAGTCCAAACCTGTCTCCCATTGAAAATGTGTGGCGCAATATGAAGCGTAAAATACCACAACAAAGACCCCGAACTGTTGAACAACTTAAGCTGTACATCAAGCAAGAATGAGAAAGAATTCCACCTGAAAAGCTTCAAAAATTGGTCTCCTCAGTTCCCAAGCGTTTACTGAGTGTTGTTAAAAGGAAAGGCCATGTAACACAGTGGTAAAAATGTCCCTGTGTCTACTTTTTTGCAATGTGTTGCTGCCATTAAATTCTAAGTTAGTGATCATTTGCAAAAAAAAAAAAATTTCTCAGTTCGAACATTAAATATCTTGTCTTTGCAGTCTATTCAATTGAATATAAGTTGAAAAGGATTTGCAAATTATTGTATTCTGTTTTTATTTACCATTTACACAAAGTGCCAACTTCACTGGTTTTGGGTTTTGTTTATACAGAATATATTCTGATTATTGGAACTCCCACAAAACTAGGAGGAAGATAACATAATCGTTTAGCACACGCAATTTGATTTATCAGTACTAAAAATGTTCTGCGGCCGTTGTTTTGAGTCAAAAATACGCGCAAACTGGCACAATTACGCACAAATGGCTGCAAAAAAGGAGTCAGTCCCTGCAATATGACAGACAATGTAGATGGAAACTCTTCAGTGATTGTGTCGAGAATCTACATATTTGTGTCAGAAGTAAAAGTACTATACATATCATCTGTCCAGCAGGTTCTTCTTTAAGATGATGAATGACTTAAAAGGGACCTATTGTTGTTTTATCTTTATCATGCCTTCTCCTTTATGTCTGCACCTGTGTATTCAGTGATTCGTCCTCGGCGAGGGGCGGTCTTTGAGGCACACCTGCTCGCAAGTAGCCCGCCAGTGTTTAGGCTCATCACTGACAGCTTGGCCTTGCCGGTTAATGTATCCTGAACCTCTCTCTGCTTCACCTCACCAGACCTGGTACGTTGTCGCTCCTTAGTCCTGAATTCCCTAACCTCTTTTGTGTTTGTTTCCTAGCCTCCCTGAGGTAAAGGGGATTATTTTGTTGGACTCTTTCCCTGTTCAGTGCGCCCTGGCCTTTTCTCCTGCCGACCACTGAGGAACCTATTTTGTCCAGGTTACATGGTGTGCGATTCTGCCCCATCATCCTTGGTTATCCCTTTTGTCTAATTAAACTTTTTAATTTTTTGTAATTCCACCTTGTCTCCGATCTCTGCATCCTGGGGTCACCCCCCCTTGACCAAGACCTTAACACCTATTATGCAAAACCAATCTTTCTTACCTAGTGGTGCTTACTTTTATGTATTTGGTATCTGCAAAAGTCCCAACATTTTAAAATCAAACCATGAAGGAATGGTGGAGATATTAATACAATGATCGTGTCTTCCTTCACACTTCCTCCAAACGAGCCGTTCTGAATGTACCCCGTTTTTGACGTTTTCCCAAGTGTGCCGTCAGCGAGCTTTTAAACATAACCCGTTAACTGCTGCCAATCAAATGGTGAATAAGATACCATACCATACCAACTTTATTTATAAAGCCCTTTAAAGACAAGATACTCTTTAGGGTTCATATGTTTGTAAATTTGACTGTGATGAAGTCAGTGCCTCACCAGCCATGAACCTCACCGCACGTCACTGGTATAAGCAATACTCGCTCTGTATGTACTTGGTATCGAATTGATACCACAATTTCGCCCACGGGCCCGAGGTACAGATTACCATAAACTGGGGACTGACAACTAATTACTTGCCACTGAGCTCCCAAACCATCTTTTATTTTTTACATAGGATCCCTCTGCAACTGTCATTAATAAGTTGGCCTGGTAAGAATTATTGATTTAAATATGAGTGGAGCAAAAATATCAGCAGGTGAATTTCTGTAGAGATGTTAGCTGCACTGTAAAAGTGACAATCCCAGCCAGTTATTTGGGAGTCCATGTTATGAAGACGTTTCCATGTCTATAAAGATGAAATCCAGGCTACTGCTGTTCGAAAAGACAGAATTTGACACAGCCCTGCACAATTTGGACAAAAGAAAAGGTGTCGCCTGGTCAGATGAAACTCTATTTGTGCAGCAAACAAACAAACAAACAAACAAAGAAGCAGCCTCCCATCCTAGCTTGTGTCAATACAGAGAAGATTAGATATTAGTACGGTACACTTTGGGCCTCCTGGTAATGTGTGTGTTTATGTCCAGCAAAGACAGCAGTGACACAGTAGCCAAGCTTACAACCAGATCCAGACCATAATAATAACATACTTGTAAGAAACTGTCTTGGGAGCTACTAAGGGCAAAGGCCAGGATGCTGGTGGTAAACAGTGTAGGTCAGAGGCTGTCCTTAAGGGAACAGAGAGTGCATGCCTGGCAAGTTAATGCATGCAAATATTACACACTGGATAGTTCAGGTTTAGAGCTTGTTCAGAAATGTGAGATTATTTAACACCAATCCCGCACCTGATTCGATCAATCATGTTTAGTGCAGTAAATATGTTTATGAAATTAAGATAGATGTACGGTAGTAATGAATGTGCAGTGTCAGTTTACCTGACACATGAAACATGACACATTGTTGGAGTGCACCATCTTCTTTAGCTATCAGACAGCAGAAGAGTGTTGAATATCTTAACATTTTTTAAAGTTTTGTGGCAATTCTGTTTTTGACCACAGCGTCAGTTGTTATGTAGAGTGGTGCTTTCCATTCTTTTTAGCAGACTGCATTGCAAAATTATTTACCCACCACCCCTTTCTCTCCTGCGAGATCCACCCAGGAATAGGGCCATATGAATCCCTTCCTACTGTACCTTTTGGAAATAGTTCTAATTTGATATACATGCACTGTACACCTATTACCGTTCTGGGTTCAATGGCTTGTCAGCAGGGTGTGAAGGGGAAGCAGCTGTTTTACCAATTTGGATTTATTTTAAAATGTGATTGATTGATTGAAGCAAAATCTACAATCTCTACCCAGCAGGCACAACTTTGATACAACGTTGATTATACACACGTCCTTTAAAACTGACTTTGAAATAACCTTGCAAAATAGTTGTATTTGAAAAATTGTGACAACATTGATGTCTAACATTGGATCCACATTGTTGGTTGGGATTTTACCAAATTTCAATGGTCAAATTAACGTCACAACCTGACATTGAATAAATGTTGTCAGAAAGGATGTTGTTTCAACGTTGTATTTGTGTTGTAAAATATTTGTTGGAAAATGATTAAAATTTAATGGTCAAATCAAAAATAGAACCCAACATTGATTAAATGTTGACAAAAAGCATACTGTTCCAACGTTAGGTTTGAGTTGCTCAACATCCAGACCTAATTCAACAGGTTCTCAACGTTGTTTTAATGTCTTGTGCCTGCTGGGCAATGACCTCCTTGAGTAGGTACAGCATCTTCAGGCAGGTTGGCCGATGTCCCTAGCTTTTTGTAAGCCCACAGGAAGTGAACAGATTCATTAGCGATTGTGGGCATACTGAGAAGGGGTAGGATTAAATAAGCTCTGCTTCTTCCTACTCCTTGTCGGACATTATACTGTATAACTATAAACATGAAATGTACTCCATAGTAACCTTGTCTGCATGTTCGAAACAAAACAAAACCAAACCAAGCCACCATCTTGGTACATCATCTTTAGATATAGCCCTTGTCTTACTTATATCAAGAATGGGGAGGTTGTCTTTGATCATCCCGTTTGGCTTTACGTTGTAATGGCAACAACATGTTCTCTTCCATAACTAAGCTTCTATAACTGTCACGTTTCCCAACTCTTATCTTATCATTCCATTCTATGTGCCTGGCCTTCTGAGATCCCTGACCTATGTGAGGTTTAACTACCGTTCTCAAGCAGGCAAATATGCACCCCATTTTACATTCTTATTGTTTTTTCCAAGAGTACAATGTACCGTCATTTCTAGACTATGAGCCGTTACTTTTTTTCCCACATTTTGAACTCCGCGCTTTATACAATACTGAGGCTAATTTATGGATTTTTTTCAGGTTCACAAGCTTTACATTCCAACATCAGACCAATTGCTGAGCAGGTCATAGTGGACCAATGAAATTCTTCACATGAAATTAAATGCACTCACGCAACCTTTCAGCAAGCCATTTACCGTGTTATGGACTCACCTTCGTCATGGAAAAGAAATAACAAAAAGCACACCATGCAGCCCCAAAGCCGATGATGATCAACCCGGAAAATCGGAAAATAAAACAAGCCGCCGTGCGAAATGGAAATACATCAACACGAACGGTTCCCGAAAGGCCGGACCGCCGTTTGCCGAAGACAACGACTTCAGCGCTCAATGACTTATCTGGTAGACTACTGTATGACGTGTGACAGATACCGTCTTTTGTTAAATATGTGAATGAACACAAACATAATTTAATACTGAAATAAAATATTTAATGTTTCAATTTGTACATGTGCGTTTTAGAGACTTGTGCAGCCAAGATATGTACAAAATTAAATTTGTCCCGAAAAATGACAAAGTGTCTCTTATCATTAGGTGCGCTTTATAGCCCGAAAGTTACAGTAATAATTATAAAGCAGAAGCATGGCGAAAACACAAATACATTAATTTTATCAAGGGATTTTCATGTTAGCCTACAAATATATAAGTAAGGTGGCACCCTGTAAGCTTCATCTTATTTAACCTTGACACTTGATTGTTAGAGTTGTGAAAGATTATCTTGAAAAGATACAAACAGTTACTCTGGTGCAGTGGTTCTTAACCTGGGTTCGATCAAACCCTAGGGGTTCGGTGAGTCGGGCTCAGGGGTTCGGCGGAGGTCAAGACACACCCGACTCATCGTGCAAATAAAAACTTCTCCCTATCGGCGTATTACGGATACGGCAACAGCAGAAGTCAGACTGATTTGCAGGTGTGTAATTTGTTCTGAGTTTATGCACTGTGTTGGTTTTGTTCTTTGAACAAGGTGATGTTCATGCACGGTTTATTTTGTGCACCAGTAAAAAATTAGTAACATATTGGCTCTTAACCAGTCATTATTAAGTACTAATTAATGCTTTATTCGGCATGGCCTTATTATAACCTTAACCCTCTAACCCTAACCCTAACCCTAACCAAATAACTCTAAATTAAGTCTTTGTTACTTTGAATATGTTCCCCATTCTAAAGTGTTACCAAAAACATATAACTTTGTCTTGAATCTGAAAAAACCAACGTTTTATTTTTCACAAAAGAAGGGTTCGGTGAATGCGCATATGAAACTGGTGGGGTTCGGTACCTCCAACAAGGTTAAGAACCACTGCTCTGGTGCTTATGTGGATAGAGCACTCTGTTGTTGGGACAGTTGTTGAGTTCGATGTGCTAAAACACTCTTCAAAAAACATTTGTATCTAAATCCAATGACTATTTCTGTGATGACTAAAAAACTAAATAACGTTTCCACAGTTTGGCTCTTCACTTTAAAATCAGTGGAAAGTCAAGTGTTACCGTATTTTTCGGAGTATAAGTCCCACCGGAGTATAAGTCGCACCTGCCGAAAATGCATAATAAAGAAGGAAAAAAACATATATAAGTCGCACTGGAGTATAAGTCGCAATTTTTGGGGACATTTATTTGATAAAACCCAACACCAAGTTTGAAAGGCAATTTAAAATAAATAAAGAATAGTGAACAACAGGCTGAATAAGTGTATGTTATATGAGGCATAAATAACCAACTGAGAACGTGCCTGGTATGTTAACGTAACATATTATGGTAAGAGTCATTCAAATAACTATAACATATAGAACATGCTATACATTTACCAAACAATCTGTCACTCCTAATCGCTAAATCCAATTAAATCTTATACGTCTAGTCTCTTACGTGAATGAGCTAAATAATATTATTTGATATTTTACGGTAATGTGTTAATAATTTCACACATTTTACACGCTCCTGAGTATAAGTCGCACCCCTGGCCAAACTATGAAAAAAACTGCGACTTATAGTCCGAAAAATACGGTAATTAGATTGTTAAATTAAGAGTTAAAGTTTTCATGACAAAATATGCTTCATGAAAAACATAACTAAATAAACTCGGAAGTTCAACGATCATCCAGCATGACGTTAGCACATTGTACAAAAATTGGTTTAACAAAGTATTATAATTTTTCATAAGACTTCAGCTCTAGTGAACATATAAAAAAAAATATTTAATTGGATTTTTTTAGTTTATTCTATAATACCTCGTGTTGACTAAGAGGCATCCATCTTATACGAGAAAAGGTCTGTGGTGGCGGGAAGGCTGGTCCTCACTATCTTGTAAGGAACTTTCACCGCCTTTGCAGTGACTTCCTTTCTTCAACCATGCAGCTGCTGTGCCACAACGTTATGCTAATTTCTTATCTCTAAAATACTGCTAAGTAATGTCAGACATATGATTTCACTTATACATTGGATGTTCATGGTAAACTAGACTCAACTTGACACTTTTGTTGTTGTACTTAGTCCCTACAAATGTATCGTATTTTTACAATTATAAGCTGCAACTTTTTTCCTATGCTTAGAACCCTGCGGCTTATAAAACGGTGCCGCTAATTTATGGATTTTTCTTCGGCCATAATGTTTAGTATTCAACTAATAGTTTTCAACTCAGACAGAGACACTGAAAAGGTATATACTGTATACAGGTATGCATGTCGCCATTTTTTGGATGAGTTTGCTCATCACCCAGGTTAAACTACTTTGTCTACTTTTTGTCTAGAGCGTTTCTGCTCCAAATAATTCTTCAATCATCACTCCAAGCAATGTTTGTAAGTTTTACAATATAACGAAAACAATTCATTCTTACTAAACCGTCCCATGTGTGATGTCTGTAGGAGGGTTTTCATGCATATCTGTACGTGCTATGGTAATGTAATTAGCCGGCAACGTTAGCATTAGATAATATGCTAACACGTTTATAAGTTTCTGTGTTAGTACTACTAACCTACAATGGAGTTATTTTTGTATTGTTTAAGTTTCGTAAATTCACCAAAACGTCACCGTGGTTTAGCTGATTGGAAGCTAGCTTCCGCAGCTAGTGGGTCCATGACGATGACTTCTGTTTTGTTTGATCAGCCGTTTTACTGTCGTGTTACAGCCTATGTAAACGTGTATGTAAGGTATATAAATGAACAGTTACAAAATATTTTGTACAGGTATATGTCTGCGGCTTATAGTCCGGTGCAGCTATCCATCCATCCATTTTTCTACCGCTTGTCCCTTCGTATTGTGAGCCACATGCACTAACCCCCGTACCACCGCGCAGCTAATATATGCAAAAATATAGATTTTCTTTCTAAAGTTTGTTGGGTGCGTCTTGAATACCAGTGTGCTCTGTAGCCCGGAAAGTATAGTACTTTTAAAAAAAAATTATATTAAAATGTTTTTATTTTTTTTATTTTACATTTTTTAATTATTGTATTTATTTTTATTTTTATTTTTTTAAATTTTTTTGTATTTATTTATTTATTTATTTATTTATTTATGTATTTATTTATTTTTTATTTTTTCAATGTATGGTTCTTTGAATGAAGATAACAGTAATTATTTCAAAACTATTGAAACAGTGAAATTCACTTATTTGCATTTTTGCTATAGTGACAAACATGTCACGTAAGAAATGACTTAAGTTAAAAAATGTATGAATGAACAATGAATGGATGATTACAATGACTGAATGCAACACATTTTGCTCATAAGTTCCAAGAGGGAGCAAAGAAAAAAGAGCAAGTCTAGATTTTCCATGTCTGCCTTTGCATTATTGTAGCCTTCTTAAATAACCCAGGACCTATGAATAGAGAAATGAATAAATGGTAACAAACACACACAACCAGGACATGTTGTGCATGTTGATTGTTTGAGCTTTAGAAGTAACTCAGAGTGAATATGTGATTTGTCAATTGATTTTTTTTCTTCCAGGCTATGAATAAAATGCTTTAATTATTGATGCGCTGACGTCAGATGTCCACTTGAATGTTATATGTGGTGCAGACCTCTTTCTCCAGGCAAGCTGCACCCTCCCATGCTCCCTCAACCCCTTCCTCCTGACGGACACCCTCGTGGCCTCCCCCCACTGTGGCTGATGCTGCTACCTGGCATGCATGAGACTCGAACACACATAAAGGCTGCTTGAAGACAAGCGTCAAAACAGTTGGAAGGAGGTTCATGCAAAATGGAAGGCTGTTTCTCCATATGCCCTGCTTTTCTCACCACTAGGGGCTCCTCTGTGCCGTGCCATGGCAACACTGCTACTCTGTAGTGCCTGACACTGTTAAATGTTGTCTTAGTACATAAAGTACTATAGATGTCACACTCTTGTCACTGTTTTGGACTTGCGTTGTTTTTTCCCCGTTTGTGAGGTGTTTAAGTTCTCTTATGAATGTGTGAATGCTCCAACACATTCACACATATGGTTTTCTACACCAAAATGCATCTATTTAATCAACTTATTATTATTCTTCTCCTCCAGATTTTGGCGCGCTCTACCTTCCACATTTTTCACCCGATTCAAACCGTGCCAACTTCAAACTGTTCATCGCGAGCTTTCTCTTGACAGATTCCTAAAATTCCCAGATTTCCCAGAATTACAGGTTTTCCGGGACATTTTTCCCATTCAAAATGAATTGGCCATTTTTCAAACGTTCACCATTTCCACATTTTTCAACCGGTTCAAACCATTTCACCTTCAACACATTCCACCATCCTGGAAATTCAAACTACTCTTTTTCCAAGTAAAAAAAAATTCCAGAACTTTCCAGAATTCCTGGTTTTCCAAAGCCCTATTTCCACCCTTTTTTCTGGCGACTACTCCTCCCACATTTTTCAATTCACTTCAACGGTTCCACCGTCAAAACATTTCTCTTAATTAGGAAAAAAACTAAGTTGTTTTTTTAAACTGGAAAAAGTCCCGGTTTTCCAGAAATTCCGTAATACCATTTCTCAATTCAACATGTTACGACTTCAACATTTCTCGACCAATTTGAAAAATTCCAACACCAGCCATAAAAGAAATTCCAGAATTTTCCAGAATTCCTGGTTTTCCAGAGCCCTATTACCACCCTAATCCTCCCACATTTTTCAATTCACTTCAACTGTTCCACCGTCAAAACATTCCTCTTAATTAGGATAAAAACTAAGTTGTTTTTTTAAACTGGAAAAAGTCCCGGTTTTCCAGAAATTCCGTAATACCATTTCTCAATTCAACATGTTACGACTTCAACATTTCTCGACCGATTTGAAAAATTCCAACACCAACCATTTCAAACCATTCGGAACGTTCAAGTTTTTTTCTATCATTTTCAAAAAATTCCCGTTTTTCCAGAAATTCTCAAATTTTGGGGAAATTCCCATTTAATTTGAATGGGACATTCTTCAAAGTTCCACAACTCCCACAATTTTCATCTGATTCAAACTGTTCCAACTTCAAACTGTTCAGCCTATTCGGGAATTGCGGGCTTTCCCTTGACAAATTTTGTAAAATTCCCAGATTTCCCAGAATTTCAGGTTTTCCGGGACATTTTTCCCATTCAAAATGAATTGGCCATTTTTCAAACTTTCACAATTTCCACATTTTTCAACCGATTCAAACCATTCTACCTTCAACACATTCCACCATCCTGGAAATTCAAACTACTCTATTTCCAAGTTAAAATAAATTCCAGAATTTTCCAGAATTCCTGGTTTTCCAGAGTCCTATTACCACCCTAATCCTCCCACATTTTTCAATTCACTTCAACTGTTCCACCGTCAAAACATTCCTCTTAATTAGGATAAAAACTAAGTTGTTTTTTTAAACTGGAAAAAGACCCGGTTGTCCAGAAATTCCGTAATACCATTTTTCAATTAAACATGTTACTACTTCAACATTTGTCGACCGATTTGAAAAATTCCAACACCAACCATTTCAACTCATTCGGAACGTTCAAGTTTTTTTCTACCATTTTCAAAAAATTCCCGTTTTTCCAGAAATTCCCAAATTTTATGGAAATTTCCATTTTTTTTGAATGGGACATTCTTCAAAGTTCCACAACTCCCACAATTTTCATCTGATTCAAACTGTTCCAATTTCAAACTGTTCAGCCTATTCGGGAATTGCGGGCTTTCCTTTGACACATTTTGTAAAATTCCCAGATTTCCCAGAATTCCAGGTTTTCCGGGACATTTTTCCCCATTCAAAATGAATTGGCCATTTTTCAAACTTTCACCATTTGCACATTTTTCAACCGATTTAAACCATTTCACCTTCAACACATTCCACCATCTTGGAAATCCAAACTACCGTATTTTCCGCACTATTAGCCGCACCTAAAAACCACAAATTTACTCAAAAGCTGACAGTGCGGCTTTTAACCCGGTGCGCTTTATATATGGATAAATATTAAGATTCATTTTCATAAAGTTTCGATCTCGCAACTTCGGTAAACAGCCGCCATCTTTTTTCCCGGTAGAACAGGAAGCGCTTCTTCTTCTACGCAAGCAACCGCCAAGGTAAGCACCCGCCCCCATAGAACAGGAAGCGCTTCTTCTTCTACTGTAAGCAACCACCCGCCCGCGTAGAAGAAGAAAAAGCGCGCGGATATACCGTACGTTTCATTTCCTTTGTGTGTTTACATCTGTAAAGACCACAAAATGGCTCCTACTAAGCGTCAGGGATCCGGTTCATGAAAAGACGCAATCTCTCCATCCGCACACGGATTACTATTTCACAGCAACTGATATTCCTGTGAACGCACTGTGGATACAACGGGAGCACGTACGGTGAATATTCGCACCACAGGGAATGAGAAGTCATCCTTCACTGTGGTTCTAGCTTGCCATGCTAACTTCCACCCATGGTGATATTCAAAAGGAAGACCTTGCCAAAAGAGACCTTTCCAGCCGGCGTCATCATAAAAGCTAACTCGAAGGGATGGATGAAGAAAAGATGAGCGAGTGGTTAAGGTAAGTTTAAGTTTACGCGAAGAGACCGGGTGGCTTTTTTCACGCAGCTCTGTCCATGTTGATATACGTATGTTTGTGATTGCACATTTGCGTACATTTTGGGAGTGAACAGAGTTGTTAGAACGCTGGTTTTTAATATATTATTAAAGTTTGACTGACCTATCTTGACTGTTTTTTTGACATTCCTTTAGCGCAGTTAGATGCGGCTTACAACACGGGGCGGCTTATAGGTGGACAAAGTTTTGAAATATGCCGTTCATTGAAGGCGCGGCTTTAAACCCAGGGCGCCTTATGGTGCGGAAAATACGGTACTCTTTTTCCAAGTTAAAAAAAATTCCAGAACTTTCCAGAATTCCTGGTTTTCCAAAGCCCTATTTCCACCCTTTTTTCTGGCGACTACTCCTCCCACATTTTTCAATTCACTTCAACTGTTCCACCGTCAAAACATTCCTCTTAATTAGGATAAAAACTAAGTTGTTTTTTTAAACTGGAAAAAGTCACGGTTTTCCAGAAATTCTGTAATACCATTTCTCAATTCAACATGTTACGACTTCAACATTTCTCGACCGATTTGAAAAATTCCAACACCAACCATTTCAACTCATTCGGAACGTTCAAGTTTTTTTCTACCATTTTCAAAAAATTCCCGTTTTTCCAGAAATTCTCAAATTTTGGGGAAATTCCCATTTAATTTGAAGGGGACATTCTTCAAAGTTCCACAACTCCCACAATTTTTATCTGATTCAAACTGTTCCAACTTCAAACTGTTCAGCCTATTCGGGAATTGCGGGCTTTTCTTTGACAAATTTTCTAAAATTCCCAGATTTCCCAGAATTTCAGATTTTCCGGGACATTTTTCCCATTCAAAATGAATTGGCCATTTTTCAAACTTTCACCATTTCCACATTTTTCAACCGATTCAAACCATTCTACCTTCAACACATTCCACCATCCTGGAAATTCAAACTACTCTATTTCCAAGTTAAAATAAATTCCAGAATTTTCCAGAATTCCTGTTTTTCCAGAGCCCTATTACCACCCTAATCCTCCCACATTTTTCAATTCACTTCAACTGTTCCACAGTCAAAACATTCCTCTTAATTAGGATAAAAACTAAGTTGTTTTTTTAAACTGGAAAAAGTCCCAGTTGTCCAGAAATTCCATAATACCATTTCTCAATTAAACATGTTACTACTTTAACATTTGTCGACCGATTTGAAAAATTCCAACACCAACCATTTCAACTCATTCGGAACGTTCAAGTTTTTTTCTACCATTTTCAAAAAATTCCCGTTTTTCAGAAATTCTCAAATGTTGGGGAAATTCCCATTTAATTTGAATGGGACATTCTTCAAAGTTCCACAACTCCCACAATTTGTATCTGATTCAAACTGTTCCAACTTCAAACTGTTCAGCCTATTTGGGAATTACGGGCTTTCCCTTGACAAATTTTCTAAAATTCCCAGATTTCCCAGAATTCCAGGTTTTCCGGGACATTTTTCCCTTTCAAAATGAATTGGCCATTTTTCAAACTTTCACCATTTGCACATTTTTCAACCGATTTAAACAATTTCACCTTCAACACATTCCACCATCCTGGAAATTCAAACTACTCTTTTTCCAAGTTAAAAAAAATTCCAGAACTTTCCAGAATTCCTGGTTTTCCAAAGCCCTATTTCCACCTTTTTTTCTGGCGACTACTCCTCCCACATTTTTCAATTAACTTCAACTGTTCCACCGTCAAAACATTCTTCTTAATTAGGATAAAAAAATTAAGTAGTTTTTTTAAACTTGAAAAAGTTAAAAAATTCCGTAATACCATTTCTCAATTCAACATGTTACTACTTCAACATTTCTCGACCGATTTGAAAAATTCCAACACCAACCATTTCAACTCATTTGGACCGTTCAAGTTTTTTTCCTACCATTTTCAAAAAATTCCAGTTTTTCCAGAAATTCCCACATTTTGGGGAAATTCCCATTTAATTGAATGGTACATTCTTCAAAGTTCCACAACTCCAACAATTTTCATCTGATTCAAACTGTTCCAACTTCAAAATAGTCTGCCTGTTCAAAATTGTGTGCCCCTCGTTCTACAATTCTAAAACAATTCCAGGATTTCAGTTCAACTTCAGCATTGGAGCATTCACATGCAATTCTTTCGGAATTTGCTTCTTCTAGTATAATATAATCTTAATTTGTAATTTTACTTCCCTTGTCTGCTGGCTCCCGCACCTGTCCTTGATTGGCAACCGGGACACACCTGTACCTGGTTGCCGTGTAGTGAGCGTCTATTTACCTCCAAGAAATATGGTTTGTGGTTTGTGCTCCTATCAGCTGCATTCGTCTTCTTTTTTTCTTTTTTTTCTCCATTCCGAGTTGTGTTTTCCTACTCCCTTGTGAGGGCGCTTTCTTTTGTTCGTATTAAATGATATCATTTTCACATCGCTAGCACCGCTTCTCCAAACCGTGACAATAGAATTGTTTGTTTTCATAGCATGCTGATTACTGTCTAGATTTACTGTACGATGTACTGTCAATGTATTACATGTAAAAAAATAAAAGCATTTTAATTTGAATACTGAAAAAAATTGTATGATATTAGAAAATAGTAATGATCTATATATGCCTGTTATCAGTAGCCAAAATGTTTTTAATTTTGACTTCATCCATCCATCCATTTTCTACCGCTTATCCTTTTCGGGGTTGCGGTGGGTGCTGGAGCCTATCTCATAAATCATAAACATTTGAACACAATATATAACAAAAGGCATACTTTCACACCCTATTGTAGTCCAAAATGTGGCTCATAGGTAATTTTTTTGCCCATGGATATTTTTTTTATCGACCCTCTATATCAGGGGTGTCAAAGATACAGCTTTTACAGGTTTTATCCAGCCCGCTGGATGAGTTTGCTAAGCATAAAAATTAGCCAAAATTTTTGAATGAAAGAAACTGCTGTTCTAAATGTGTCCACTAGATGTCACAATAGCAATTATTTGTATCTTTGTAGATGATGCTACATATGTACAAAATAAACCACATGATGTTAGTGCATCAGTCGAGGAAAATGATCAAACTACATAATAATAATAATAATTAGAGATGTCCGATAATGGCTTTTTTGCCGATATCCGATATTCCGATATTGTCCAACTCTTAATTACCGATTCCGATATCAACCGATACCGATATATACAGTCGTGGACTTAACACATTATTATGCCTAATTTTGTAACAAGGTTTTTCAAAATAAATCAACTCAAATTATGGAAAAAAAATGCCAACATGGCACTGCCATATTTATTATTGAAGTCACAAAGTGCATTATTTTGTTTAACATGCCTCAAAACAGCAGCTTGGAATTTGGGACATTGGGAGGTTGGGGTGTGCAGGGTTGGGGGGGGCGGGGTTGAGGTGGGTACGTGTACGTGTATGTGCTCGCTGTGTGCAAGTGGACGAGACAGAGGTGAGTGACAAACCTAAACTTTGACCGAAACACAATTTGTTTTCAGTATACATTAGTTTCTCAAGTTACAAGCTTAATTGGTTCTATAACGAAGCTCTCAATACATAGCAATTGTATCTCAAATCAATGTCTTCTATTGAAATGAATTGACCACAATTTAGTTGGTGCTTGCACACCCCTAAACAGCACAATTTTAACATGTAACATGCCTCTAAAAAACAACTTTCAGATAACAAATAATTTATGAAACAATACAACACACTACAAAATATTACATATTGTTATGAACGTGTCTGTTAATACATTATATATAGATTTGCAGCATATATACAAATTGTTGATGGAGGGTTCCGAAGTGGTTCTAGAGGGCTTTAAAGGCTACAACTGTGACTCCCTTTAGCCGCATCTTTCAAGTGTTTATCATCTTTAAAATCGTTTAAAAAAAACTAAAAAAATGCACAAGTGTGTTCTTGTCTCTCATAATGATTGTGAACGATAGGCAACATTCCACAAAAACTGCAGTTCCCCTTTGACAAGTATATGTTATATTTGTGGCCATTGTAAGGCCTGCGAACAGATTTTATCCGGCCCATTGGATGAGTCTGCTAAGTATAAAAATTAACCTGAAATTTTTGAATGAAAGAAACTGCTGTTCTAAATGTGTCCACTGGATGTCACAATAGCAATTATTTGTATCTTTGTAGACGATGCTGCATATGTACAAAATAAACCACATGATGTCGAGGAAAAAGATCAAACTACATAAATAACATACTGTAATTTGATTTTTATATAATTTTTTTATCTTGATAGATCAAAAATTAACACCAATGAGTTGACTGATGAACATTTTCACATACCGTATTTTTCGGACTATAAGTCACAGTTTTTTTTCATAGTTTGACCGGGCTCCAGTGCGATTTATATGTTTTTTTCATTCTTTATTATGTATTTTCAGCAGGTGCGACTTATACTCCGGTGCGACTTATACTCCGAAAAATGCGGTAATTAATTAAAAATATATAAATAACGACAAATAAAGTATATATACTATTAACCGCCATGGGTAATTGTTAAAAAAACAAAACAACAACATTATGATTTGTACAATTTCAGAATTATATTTTTAAACAAAGAAAACAATCTGAAGTTGTCTTTATTTTTAAGATTTCGTGCCGTGATTTTATCAGTCCGGCCCACTTGGGAGTAGATTTTTCTCCTAAAATGAGTTTGACACCCCTGATTTAAAGAGTAACACTGTGTTTGAATAGTTAATTAAATATTTGGCGTGCCAGTAGATGGAGCCGCGTACCACTAACGAATCACTGAACTACAGTATTAAAAGTATCGGTATTTTGATTTGAAAATCGATATTAGAGCATAAAGATCTGGTATCAGCTGTATCAATATGGTAGTATAGATCCACACATCACTACCTGATACTCACCCAATATATAATAATACTTTCAGACAGAAATTGGATGTCGATTCTAAACTGACAGTTGCTTACAAATAGTAATATTATTATCAAACTAGCTACAGATGTGTATTTTTATCCATTTTAAGTACAACCCAGAGTTGTTTTTTTCCCCAGTGCCTCCAAGATACCTTGTGACTGGGCACAACCTTTGAAAACATTAAAAGTCTGCTTCTGTCGGTGATGGATGTATCATCGCAGCTCAGATCTCCCTTCTCTTGGAGTAGAAGCTGCATTAATGAGGTCCCTTCTTAGCATAAACCAACATGGCTGAGGTAGGGAAGTCTTTGCTCCCTTAATCTTTTTTCAGCAAGCCTAACCTGTTTTTCATTGTGAGGATGCAGACATTATCCAGGTATCACTAAAATAATGTATCGTTTATGAGAGATACTGTGATTGGACAAAAGAGGCCTGAAAAAGGCCATTTTCGGTTAAAAAGTAAAATAAAATAAAAATAAAAAAACATGCATCCCCACCCTAAAGAGAGAGAGACAAACGTGCTTTGCGAGGTACAGGCGTACGTATGCCATGGATGTGAAGTGATCCTCTTGAGGAGGCAGAGGCACATCGAAGCAGATGCAGAGAAATGTGAGAGGGTGTCAGTGAGACTGGTGATGACGCGCTCGTGGCTGCGGAGAGCTGGCGAGGCCGCGGCCCTGGCTCTGACTCACCTCATCCCCACGGGGCCTCCTGCTTGACGTCACTCAGAGCTGCGCTGTGGCATTTCTCTGCTTCAACTTCTTTGTGAGCAGCAGCCATACTTTCATCCATCCATCCATCCATCTATCTATCTTGGTGTCAATAGCTTCATTCCTTTGTTACAAAGTCCTGGTCTGTTAGTATGCAAATGTATGACTAATCACGCATAAAAAAATGAATTTAAAAAATCTAGATATATCATCTACATCAGTGTTTTTCAACCACTGTGCCGCGGCACACTAGTGTGCCGTGAGATACAGTCTGGTGTGCCGTGGCAGATTATGTAATTTCACCTAATTGGGTTAAAAATATTTTTTGCAAACCAGTAATTATAATCCGCAAATAATGTGCCGTTGTTGAGTGTCTGTGCTGTCTAGAGCTCGGCAGAATAACCACGTTATTCTCTTCCATATCAGTAGGTGGCAGCAGGTAGCTAATTGCTTTGTAGATATCGGGAACATGGTTTGTCGTGCTCACAATATGCCGGAGGCATCGTGCAGGTAAAAAGATATCCTACGCTTAAACTAAAACTAAACAAAAGGCGAGTGCCCCCAAGAAAAGGCATTGAAGCTTCGGGAAGGTTATGCAGAACGAAACTAAAACTGAACTTGCTGCAAAGTAAACAAAAACAGAGTGCTGGACGACAGCAAAGACTTACGGCGCGTGGAGCAGACGGCGTCCACAAAGTACATCCGAACATGACATGACAATCAACAATGTCCCCACAAAGAAGGATAAAAACAACTAAAGTGTTCTTGATTGCTAAAACAAAGTACAAACCCCGTTTCCATATGAGTTGGGAATTTGTGTTAGATGTAAATATAAACGGAATACAATGATTTGCAAATCATTTTCAACCCATATTCAATTGAATGCACTACAAAGACAAGATATTTAATGTTCAAACTCATAAACTTTATCCTTTTTTTGCAAATAATAATTAACTTAGAATTTCATGGCTGCAACACGTGCCAAAGTAGTTGGGAAGGGCATGTTCACCACTGTGTTACATGGCCTTTCCTTTTAACAACACTCAGTAAACGTTTGGGAACTGAGGAGACACATTATTTAATGCTTCTCAGGTGGAATTCTTTTCCATTCTTGCTTGATGTACAGCTTAAGTTGTTCAACAGTTCGGGGATCTCCGTTGTGGTATTTTAGGCTTCATAATGCACCACACATTTTCAATGGGAGACAGGTCTGGACTACAGGCAGGCCAGTCTAGTACCCACATTTTTTTACTCTGAAGCCACGTTGATGTAACACGTGGCTTGGCATTGTATTGCTGAAATAAGCAGGGGCGTCCATGGTAACGTTGCTTAGATGGCAACATATGTTGCTCCAAAACCTGTATGTACCTTTCAGCAATAATGGCGCCTTCACAGATGTGTAAGTTACCCTTGTCTTGGGCACTAATACACCCCCATACCATCACAGATGCTGGCTTTTCAACTTTGCGCCTATAACAATCCGGATGGTTCTTTTCCTCTTTAGTCCGGAGGACACGACGTCCACAGTTTCCAAAAACAATTTGAAATGGGGACTCATCAGACCACAGAACACTTTTCCACTTTGTATCAGTCCATCTTAGGTGAGCTCAGGCCCAGCGAAGTCGACGGCGTTTCTGGGTGTTGTTGATAAACGGTTTCCGCCTTGCATAGGAGAGTTTTAACTTGCACTTACAGATGTAGCGACCAACTGTAGTTACTGACTGTGGGTTTCTGAAGTGTTCCTGAGCCCATGTGGTGATATCCTTTACACACTGATGTTGCTTGTTGATGCAGTACAGCCTGAGGGATCGAAGGTCATGGGCTTAGCTGCTTACGTGCAGTGATTTCTCCAGATTCTCTGAACCCTTTGATGATATTACGGACCATAGATGGTGAAATCCCTAAATTCCTTGCAACAGCTGGTTGAGAAAGGTTTTTTTTAAACAGTTCAACAATTTGCTCATGCATTTGTTGACAAAGTGGTGACCCTCGCCCCATCCTTGTTTGTGAATGACTGAGCATTTCATGGAATCTACTTTTATACCCAATCATGGCACCCACCTGTTCCCAATTTGCCTGTTCACCTGTGGGATGTTCCAAATAAGTGTTTGATGAGCATTCCTCAACGTTATCAGTATTTATTGCCACCTTTCCCAACTTCTTTGTCACGTGTTGCTGGCATCAAATTCTAAAGTTAATGATTATTTGCAAAAAAAAAAATGTTTATCAGTTTGAACATCAAATATGTTGTTTTTGTAGCATATTCAACTGAATATGGGTTGAAAATGATTTGCAAATCATTGTATTTTGTTTATATTTACATCTAACACAATTTCCCAACTCATATGGAAACGGGGTTTGTAGATGCGGGAAATATCGCTCAAAGGAAGACATGAAACTTCTAAAGGAAAAAACCAAAAAAAGAGAAAAAGCCACCAAAATAGGAGCGCAAGCGAAGAACTGAAACACTACACACAGGAAAACAGCAAAAAACTCCAAATAAGTCACAGCTAGATGTGACAGGTGGTGACAGTACACCTACTTTGAGACAAGAGCTATAGTGATGCATGGTTGGGTATGGTTAACGACTTTTTACTGTCAACTGAGTTTCGTTTTTTAATGATTTCTGCTGGTGGTGTGCCTCTGGATTTTTTCAACGCACAATTTGTGCCTTGGCTCAAAAAAGGTTAAAAAACACTGATCTACATAGTATAATTTTTTTTCCATTATCCTCCTAAAAAAACAAGGTCCTCTGCAGTGGATATTTGTCTTTTGCATAACAGGGCTATTTGAGTATTGGGTTTGTTTTGATGATGACAATATCAACATGTCAATTTGATAATTCCGCTGTCAATATAATAGTGTATGACACATGAAAAGGTTGTTTTTATAGCATTTCAGTGGCATAAATGGCCCTATACTCTGGCAGGTTATTGATTTATTTTCTCTCTCTCCGCTTAATAATTTGATTTAAACGGTACTCAGAGCCTCCTTCCTCTGAGTCACCTGAAAGGACGAAGGGTTGGTTTCATGTGAAACATGTACAAACACATAAAAGAAACGTACAGCTATGCCTGACCCAAAGGGCGGCTTGTTATTCGAGTGCCGGCGCTTCGTTATACTTTCATTTTGTGCAAATCGGCCAATCAACAGAACATGGAGTTGTGCATGAGGGGGTGGCTGCAACCTGTTCTGCTCCACTCTCACCTCTTGGATGCATGTTGGCAGATACATTACAACAGGAACATTCCAGGAATCATGTCCACTGTGCTTTTTTCTCATTTAATTCATCATCTTCAGTGGGTAATTATTTATAAATATGTGATAATACATCATCGAATGAAACGTGAGGTCAGTGCAAGACGGCAACAGAAGCACACGCTTCTAAATGCAAGTTGATATACTGTACTGTGGTACCTCAACTTGAGCGTGCCATAACATAAGAGTGCCTTGAGATAAGAGGTGATCCTCTGCTAATTGTGTTTTAATTTGCAACCAAAAATTTGAGTTACAAGCATCCGCCATTAGTTGGCATAGCAAATGTCACAGATCCGCCCAAAACAACTTGGGGTCTTACTCACTAGCATTAAAGGCCTACTGAAACCCACTACTACCGACCACGCAGTCTGATAGTTTATATATCAATGATGAAATCTTAACATTGCAACACATGCCAATACGGCCGGGTTAGCTTACAAATTTTGCGCGAAATATCCTGCTGAAAACGTCTCGGTATGATGACGCCTGCACGTGACGTCACGGATTGTAGAGGACATTTTGGGACAGCATGGTGGCCAGCTATTAAGTCGTCTGTTTTCATCGCAAAATTCCACAGTATTCTGGACATCTGTGTTGGTGAATCTTTTGCAATTTGTTCAATGAACAATGGAGACAACAAAGAAGAAAGCTGTTGGTGGTAAGCGGTGTATTGCGGCAGGTGTTGTGCCGGATAACGCACCCCCGCCCTACAATGCACCCCTTGACTGTTGTGCCGGATAACACAGCCGGTGTTTCATTGTTTACATTCCCGGAAGATGACAGTCAAGCTTTACCATTGGCCTGTGGAGAACTGGGACAACAGAGACTCTTACCAGGAGGACTTTGAGTTGGATTCGCAGACGCGGTACCGTGAGTACGCATGCAGCTGCGGCTTCCAAACATTTGATCGCTTGCCCGTACGTGCGTGCCGCTATGTGCATGTCACGTACCTAACTTTGGGGACTTTGGGGAAATATATGTGCTGTATGAACTTTGGGGAGGTGAACGGTACTTTGGGCTGTGGGATTGAGTGTGTTGTGCAGGTGTTTGAGTTGTATTGGCGGGTTATATGGACGGGAGGGGGGAGGTGTTTGTTATGCGGGATTAATTTGTGGCATATTAAATATAAGCCTGGTTGTGTTGTGGCTAATAGAGTATATATATGTCTTGTGTTTATTTACTGTTTTAGTCATTCCCAGCTGAATATCAGGTCCCACCCGCCTCTCACAGCATCTTCCCTATCTGAATCGCTCCCACTGCCCTCTAGTCCTTCACTCTCACTTTCTTCATCCACAAATCTTTCATCCTCGCTCAAATTAATGGGGAAATCGTCGCTTTCTCGGTCCGAATCGCTCTCGCTGCTGGTGGCCATGATTGTAAACAATGTGCGGATGTGAGGAGCTCCACAACCTGTGACGTCAATCGCATATCGTCTGCTACTTCCGGTACAGGCAAGGCTTTTTTATCAGCGACCAAAAGTTGCGAACTTTATCGTCGATGTTCTCTACTAAATCCTTTCAGCAAGAATATGGCAATATCGCGAAATGATCAAGTATGACACATAGAATGGACCTGCTATCCCCGTTTAAATAAGAAAATCACATTTCAGTAGGCCTTTAACTATTAGCTAGACGGGCATGATGTAAACTGAAATGATGTGAAATTGTGTGATGTATTATGCTGTAAGTGTGTTCATGTTCGAAATAAACTAAAGAAAGAAAGAAAGAAGAAAGATTGACATAACTTTGTTTTTCCAACCTTTGGAAGGAAACGAGTGAGCGTAAAGGACAGTGCTGAGAAGAAGTGGTTGATATTCAAATACACTCGAGCATGTCAACGACTTCAAGCGTATCACGGCTAGTCTGCACCGCACTGAAGCAGAATGAGTCTAACTCCGGCCAAGAATGTTAAAATAAAGTGAATGAAAACTTTGGAAATGCTGCTAACGGCGTGTGCTCTCTTGGTTGCTTTGTTGGGTCTGCTCCTGTCTCTGGCCATGCTTCCCCCCACCACAGCAGACGATGGCGTGGAACACCGCAGAGGCCACCACAGTGTATATGGGTTGTTGAAATTATGTTTTTGTTTATGGCTTGTCTATACATCGTGCAATCATGTGTGTGCAATGTATATTATTGGTTAATGATTTTTTTGTAGCTGTATGTAGAAATGGCACTGCTAGAGTGGCAGCTGGTTGCATCAGCTCTGCTCTTTTAATGTCTTTAATGTCATTTGTGTCTTTGATGTGTCCCTCTTTCACACATGTTTGTGTGCTATGGCTATGAGGTTTTTTTCCCCCTTGGCCTCAGTCTGGACCCCCTCTCCAGGGGCCCAGGCTTAGATTGAATATATTTTTATTTTCAGTTTTTTTTTTTACTCCCCCGCCCCCTCCCCAGCGTTTACCTGTTTCTCACATTTTTTGTAAAGTTGGCAGACCCGTCAGCGATCCTGTTCTGTCTCCCTGTAATGTTTGTCTGCTCTTGAATGGGATTGTGCTGAAAATCTTAATTTCCCCACGAGGATTAATAAAGTACTTCTGATTCTGATTCTGATTGCCGGAAAAGCCGCTGGAAGAAAATACCTTGGAAGTCCACTCTCCAATGTATATACTATGGTTGTCCCGATACCAATATTTTGGTACCAGTATCGGTATCAAATTTTATTGATAATTTTCTAAATACCACAAAAAATGGCATTCTTATCTGTATTTTAAAGGGGAACAATATCACAATTTCAGAAGGGTTAAAACCATTAAAAATCAGTTCCCAGTGGCTTATTTTATTTTCCGAAGTTGTTTCCAAAATTTTACCCATCACGCAATATCCCTAAAAAAAGCTTCAAAGTGCCTGATTTTAACCACCCGTCCATTTTCCTGTGACGTCACACAGTGATGCCAATACAAACAAACATGGCGGATAGAACAGCAAGGTATAGCGACATTAGCTCGGATTCAGACTCGGATTTCAGGGGCTTAAGCAATTCAACAGATTACGCATGTATTGAAACGGATGGTTGTAGTGTGGAGGCAGGTAGCGAAAATGAAATTGAAGAAGAAACTGAAGCTATTGAGCCATATCGGTTTGAACCGTAGGCAAGCGAAACCGACGAAAACGACACGACAGGCAGCGACACAGGAGAAAGCGAGGACGAATTCGACGATCGCCTTCTAACCAACGATTGGTATGTGTTTGTTTGGCATTAAAGGAAACTAACAACTATGAACTAGGTTTACAGCATATGAAATACATTTGGCAACAACATGCACTTTGAGAGTGTAGACAGCCCATTTCAGGCGCGCTAAGAACATCTTTTTTTCCACTCAGGTTAACCATACCTAAATAGACACAAAATACTGCATTACACAAGACTACCCGAATGTACTCGAATGATTGAAAAAAATAAATGTTTTTAAGCTAAATTATTGGTAAACACAGTTTATGTATAATAATTTACGTAAAACCGCGAGTAATGAATAAAGTTTTCATCAATTAATATATTCTGTAGACATACCCTCATCCGCTCTCTTTTCCTGAAAGCTGATCCGTCCAGTTTTGGAGTTGATGTCAGCATCTGCTTTGAGTGTCGCAGGATATCCACATATTCTTCCCATCTCTGTCGTAGTATAGCTTCCGTCGGTAAAGTGTGCGGAACAAACGACTGACCATTTTCTCGGCTTTCCCCACAGCCTCGTATTTTGAACAAATTTCGTCCAATTTCTTGCCACTTTCGCATCTTTGGGCCACTGGTGCAACTTGAATCCGTCCCTGTTCGTGTTGTTACACCCTCCGACAACCCACCGACGAAAGTGAGAAAATGGCGGATTGCTTCCCGATGTGACGTCATGTTGTGACGTCATCGCTCAGGGAGCGAATAATAAAAAGGCGTTTCATTCGCCAAAATTCACCCATTTAGAGTTCGGAAATCAGTTAAAAAAATAAATGGTCTTTTTTCTGCAATATCAAGGTTTATATTGACGCTCACATAGGTCTGGTGATAATGTTCCCCTTTAACAAAAAATCTTACTGTACATTTTACATACATTTCTTATTGCAATCTAAGAACAATTGTGGCCCTAAATAAAATAGTGAACATACTACACAACTTGTCTTTTATTAGTAAGTAAGCAAACAAAGGCTCCTCATTTGGCTGTTGACCTATGCAGTAACATATTGTGTCATTTTCCATTCTATTATTTTCTCAAAATTATAAGGGACAAGCGATAGAAAATGGATTAATCTCCTTGTTCATTTACTGTTTATATCTGGTTATTTGTTTTAACATGTTCCATCTACACTTCTGTTAAAATTCTGTTTTGGATGATACCACAAATTTGGGAATCGACCCGATACCAAGTAGTAACAGTAAATAAATCAATCAAAGTTTATTTTTTATAGCCCTTAATCACAAGTGTCTCAAAGGGCTGCTACACATACTCTTGTCAGATCCCACATCAGGGCAAGAAAAAACTCTACCCAATGGGCGTGATGAGAAACCTTGGAGGGGACCGCAGGTCCAGACCCCGGGTCCTGACTTTGAAGAGCTAGCGTCTCAACTGTGGTCACCTGATAACCTCTCCTCACAGGAGAGGGGGGGCAAAGCAGAAACGAAAAGAGACGGCAGATCAACTGGTCTAAAAAGGGCCTATTAAAAGACTAGAATATACAAATGATGGGACTTTAAATGTTTCTACTGAGGTAGCATTCTAACTCTTACCAGGAAGGCATTCCAGAGTACTGGAGCCCGAGAAGAAAACGTTCTATAGTCTGCAGACTTTTTTGGCGCTCTTGCCAGTAAATATGGTACAATCCAATCAGCAAGATAAGATGGAGATAGACCGTTTAGTATTATATACGTAAGTAGTAAAACCTTCAAGTCACATCTTAAGTGCACAGGAAGCCAGTGTAGGTGAGCCAGTATATGACCAAATGTTCTTGTTCTTGTCAAAAGTCAAGCAGCCGCATTTTGTACCAACTGTAATCGTTTAATTGTAGAGATAGGGAGACCCAAAAATAAAATGTTACAGTAATCGAGACGAGACTTAACGAACGCATGAATAATGATCTCAGCGTTGACAGTGGACAAAATGGAACACATTTTAGCGATATTACAGAGATGAAAGAAGGCTGTTTTAGTAAGTAGTAAGAGAGTTGGGTCGAAGATAATACCCAGATTCTTTACCGAGTTGCTCTGTGTAATTGTGAAATGTTAAGGTAGTTTTATTAAATATGTGCCAGTGCCTAGCAGGACCGATAATCAACATTTCCGTTTTCTTAGCGTTGAGTTGCAAAAAGTTAGTGGACATCCATTGTTTGATTTAATTCAGACACGCCTCCAGGTGACTACAATCTTGGGTGTTAGTTAGCTTTAGGTGTATGTCAAGTTGGGTGTCATCCGCATTACAGTGAAAGCTAACACCGTATTTGCGTATGATGTCACCTAGCGGCAGCATGTAGATGCTGAAGAGTGTAGGGCCAAGAACCGAACCCTGTGGAACTCCACACGTTACCTTAACATACTCTGATGTCACATTGTTATGGGAAATGCACTGCGTCCCATCAGTAAGACAAGAGTTAAACCAAGAAAAGGCTAAGTGCGAAATACATATACGTGTTTTGATACGTTCTAATAAAATGTTATTATCGACGATATCGAAAGCAGCGCTAAGATCAAGTGGCAGCAACATGGATGACGCATCAGCATCCATTGTTAGCAATAGATCATTAGTAATTTTTTGAGGGTTGTCTTCGTATAGTGATTTGCCTGAAACCAGAAAGGGTTCACAGAGATTGTTAGACGCTAAGTGTTCATTTAGCTGCTGTGCAACATTTTTTTCTAGGATTTTCGAGATAAAGGGAAGGTGGGATACCAGCCGGTAGTTTACCATGAGGTCAGGTTACGTCTTTTGATCAAAGGATGAATAACCGCTTTTTTGAATGCTAGGGGAACACTGCCAGAGGAAAGTGATAAGTTTATAATATTTAGCACTGGTAATCCTGATATTACAAACCTTGATAAGTTTCCCAGGAAGTGGGTCAACATGTTGTTTGTTCTGTCCCATTTACACGTCGCAGGAGTTTCTCTAATGTTATTTCATCAAAAAAAGAGAGACTATTTTGGAACGCAATATCCGTCATACATACATTCGTATCTGTGTTAATGGAACCCGGTTGTAGCTGGTACGCCTTTTAGGGGTCTTGTTTAGCGTTAGCGGTGCTATACTATCAATGGCGTCACGCAGGGCATCGTTAAAGTTGTTAGTGAGGTTATCGATAGAGCCCACATAATTTGGGAATGGCGCCATTACTCAAAGCAGTAGGCCAGCAAGAGTCATAGTTGGGACAGCATTAATGTTGCAGCTGCTATAGCAGTGGTTATTAGTAGCTTGTTGACAATGAGTCAGAACTTCAAATTTTCTAAGGTAATGATCGGACATTACTTTAGTGTACGGGAGTATCATAACTTTGGAGGTAGTTACACCCCGGATATGGACTAGGATAAGGACATTTATTATTTGTGTAAGACCAAATATAGTCTGGGGTCTTCTTATGGGTATTAAAATCTGTCATTATAATTATATTAACTGTGTGCATCACTAGATCAGTGACAAACTGAAAATCCACTGATCAAAACCGAATAGGGCCCACAGGGGGTGGTACATAACAGTCAGTCAGAGAGGTAGTGGTGTGACAATTCTCATAGTCAGCACCTCAAATAATTTATATTAATTACTTAGGTTAGGGGTAAGGTTAAGGTTTTCATTGTATATTAGTGCGATCCCTCCACCCCTTTTAAGGGGATGGCCAATATGTGCACTCGTATAGTTAGGAGGAGATGCCTCGTTAAGCGGGAGAAATTCATCTGGTTTTAGCCAGGTTTCGCTGAGACCAAGGATGTTAAGATTGTTGTCTCTAATGACCTCATTAACTAATAACATTTTGGGAGACGATGATCTAATGTTTTAAAAGCCAATATTATAGATAAGTGGGCTGTTTTGATGATTTTTTGTTAATGGTATCCGTAGTAGTCATATCAATAACGTTACGTTTATTTTGTCTTAAATAATTTTGATCACATCTAGGAATTGATATGATGGGGGTCTTCAGATTATTTGCTTGTTGCTGCAATAGATTGAACGCCTCATAAGTTGCTACCTCAGTAGAATGCATGTTCACCTCTAGCACAGTCACTGCGGACAAAACATTATAATTTAAGTTAAAGTACCACTGATAGTCACACACACACTAAGTGTGGTGAAATTATTATGTGAGTTGTGTATTATTCTACGAGAAACGCTATGTGTGCAGGAATTTTCCAGCCTGACGCTGGTATGTTCTATTTTAACTGACTCCTCACCCGGACAAACAGACACTGTAATTGCCTGTGTTTGAGTTTGCTCTAGTGTAGTTAGTCAAATGTGACTCAGCCAGTAATCTATGTTCCTAGGTAGAGTGATGGCATTCCCGGTTAGGGTGAAGGCCATCCCTCATCAGCAAGCCCGGTTTGCCCCAGAAAGAGCGCCAATTATCAATAAATGTTAGTCCTTGTTCTCTACAAAAATTAGCCAGCCTCTTGTTAAGTAAGACTAATCTGCTATACCTCTTATGATTGCCTCTCGCAAGCAGGGGGCAGAGACAAGTACTCGATGCCTGGACATCTTTCTAGCGAGATTACAAGTCCGAGCTATGTTCCTCTTTGTAATCTTTGACGGTGGTGCGATTAGTCTGTTTTACGTGTTTACTAGGCCTGTTGCGAGTTAGCTCCTTAAGATTAGCTTCAATGTCAGGTGCTCTGGCCCCGGGAATACACTTAATTATGGCTGGTTTGCTAAACTGTATGATTCGGCTGATGCAGTCCCCTATGACTAAGGTGTGGTGCCCGATAGACTTGGGTGTAGGACTAGCTAAAGGGCTGAATCTATTATGCGTCTCAACCGGTTCATCGTGGCTTGTAGGCCACTTAGGGCTGCTACAAACTGGGCTAGTCAGCTCGCTACAGCTAATGCTAGCAAACGTGTCTGCAGCGTCTAAAGTTACGAGATTACTCTGCTCTAGACACGGTCCTCTAGTAGGGCCAACCTATCCATAAGAACGGTGCGCGAAGGGCAGGGAGCCATACTCACATTGTTTCTTTCACCGAGTCGAGTTCTTGCTGTTTTTGGAGAAGTGGCCACAAGGTGTAGGAGCAGATTCCTTAGCACATATATGTTTGGGAAGGAATAAAGAAAGCTGTAAAACATTTAGAAGCACACAGATAGAAAGATAATACTTTGCTTTTTTCATGGCAACAGCGAGCAGTCACTAACGGCAAACAGGAAACAGGAAACAGGAAGCCGGAAACAGGATCATACGTTGGTCATATTTAAAGTCCTCTTGTGTCTATGGAAGTATTTCCTGAGTTAATAAACATGATATAATTTTTTTTTTAAATGATTTTGTGATGATGAAAAATAGTAGTATCGACTAGATATGCTCTTGTACTTGGTATCATTACAGAGGATGTCAGGTGTAGATCCACTCATGGCATTTGTTTACATTGAGGAGCGCCAGCTTGTTAGCGGTGAGCTATTGTATCCTCCTACGGTGTGTAGTGAAGCCTCGTCCTGCAGGGATGATACTCGTAAGAAATTTACTTTATTTGTCTCCATGGAGGCGAGGATTAGTGATTTAGAAGTAGCTAAAACACTGTCGACCACGGATGGACGTTAGCCGCTCGCTAGCTAGCCGTGTCTTAAAGCACCTCTTTCTGAGGATGTTTCAGTGTTACAGCTTCACATTTATCTTTAGTTTTTAAGTCAAAATGTGTCCTTTCACCTTTTTCTGTCTACACACTGTGTCTGCCTGTAAGTACTCCATGATTGTGCGCTGCCAATCATGCTCCTAAAACCATGATTGTGCGCTGCCAATCATGCTCCTCAACTCGTAAAACCAGCAATGTCATGACGTGACGACGGCGGCAGTCATGCCCGTTAAAAAAAAAAAAAAGGGGAACCAGTATTTTTTGAAGGCAGTATAGTACCGATTTTGATTCATTAGTACCGCACTACTGTATTAGTACCGGTATACCGTACAACCCTAGTATATACTGTACAATATTATTACAATATTTCATGAAGCTACTGTGGACGTGAGCCGCTCGCTAGCTAGCCGTGTCTTAAAGCACATCTTTCTGAGGATGTTTCAGTGTGACAGCTTCACATTTATCTTTAGTTTTTAAGTCAAAATGTGTCCTTTCACCCTTTTCTGTCTACACACTGTGTCTGCCTGTAAGTACTCCATGATTGTGCGCTGCCAATCATGCTCCTAAAACCATGATTGTGCTCTGCCAATCATGCTCCTCTGCTCGTAAAACCAGCAATGTCATGACGTGACAACGGCGGCAGTCATGCCCGTTTAAAAAAAAAAAAAAAAGGGGAACCAGTATTTTTTGAAGGCAGTATAGTACCGATTTTGATTCATTAGTACCGCACTACTTTATTAGTACCGGTATACCATACAACCCTCGTATATACTGTACAATATTATTACAATATTTCATAAAGCTACTGTGGTTCTTGTTTTGTTGCAATGCAATGTTGTCATTCATTATTGTTTTTCGAACAGTTTGTTTTTCTTTTTAGAAGGCATGCAACACGTTGAAATTGTTATATTTTGGGAGTGCCAAGCACCGATTAAATTGATTTCAATTAGTTTTAATGGAACACATAACTTTGAGATAGAAGTGTTTTGAGTCATCAGCTCTGTAAGAGAACCAATTAGGCTTGTAAGGTTGAGGTACTACTTTATGATCGGAAGTCATTACTGGAATCACAACCGGCGAGTCGTATGGATTTTATAGACGCGCCTGGAGAAAGGCCTTCCAGCAGTGGAGCCACCTACATCTGCCAGGGAGACGGAGGTGAAGCGTGATTGTAATCTGAAGACAAAGGTAAAGATTTAGACCGTGCGTTCAATTTCATCTGTTTAATTTTTCATTAACATTCATTATTAGTGAGTACTTATACATTTTATAATTTAATTAACTTATGACCATTTTGCTCTTTTCTGACTTATAAATGTTGTTACAATGTTGGATGCTTGCGTTAAACAATGCCACAGCATCAAATGATAATCATCATGGGGCCATTTGTGATGTCGCAGAATGACGGCTTATGTGAGCCTTTCTACTAAATGCTCTCTGCCAAGCCCCTCTTCTCTGCTCTGCTCACTTGTGCCGATGACTGAAAAACTGAGTTTCATGCCCTCCTGACTGTTCTGATAATAAATATACTGTATAAATAGATACTTGTGTTCATTTGTCCACAACATTTTACCCTTGACTGCTATTGTTAAGTTTTCGTATTGTGCGGAACCCAAGATGCAGGAAAGGAGGCCAACGTGCAATTTAAAGTCTTTATTCCAAGGAGGATTTTAACAAAAAGCGATGGTGGCGAGGGAGGGAGCACACCATGTAAAAAACAGTTCACAAATCATACATGGACTGGTGGGCTCATCGGGCACAGCGGGGCCGACCGTACAGGAGGGAGACGTCGCTGCCAACGCGGGAGAGAGCCTCGGAGGGCGAGTCCCACGAAAAAAGCCAGGGGTGAAGAAGTACGTCTGTTCAGGAACAGGAGAGCTAGGCATGTGGAACCGACGCCTCCCAGCTGCCAATACTCAGCTTAAATAGCCCTTTTGTAATTAGTGGCTGATGTGCCCAAAATCACTGCCACATGAGGATCGTACGACTGTAGGAAGAGAGGGAGAGAGAGAGAGAAAGAGAGAGAGAAGCAAGGAGAGTGAACAGACCAGACAGCAGGTAATCATCACAGTAACCGCCCCCTTAACGGACGCCTCCTGGCGGCTTACCTGACTTCTCTGGAAAACGGCGATAGAACTCGGAGAGTAGACATGGGTCGAGGATAAGGGACCTAGCGACCCACGAGCGCTCCACAGGGCCGTACCTTTCCCAGTCGACCATTAACTGGAATCCCCTGCCCCTCCTTCTCACATCCAGGATGGCCTTAACTGTGAATGCAGGGTGGTTGTTGATAAGCCTAGGAGGAGGGGGTGGCACCTCCAGAGAGCTGAGGCTACTGGCTTGATGCGAGAGACATGGAAGACCGGGTTGCACTTGAGGGAATCCGGGGGCCCAAGCTTCACTGCAACGCGGTTAATGATCCTGATGATGTGGTATGGGCCGATGAATCTGGAGGTCAGCTTCTCGGAATCTGTAGGGAGAGGCAAGTCACGGGAAGAGAGCCATACTTTTTGACCCACCTGGTAGTATGGTGCAGGCGTGCGATGACGGTTAGCATGACGTTGGTTCCGTTCAGAGGCTCTTGTGTTGCGCCAGGTTAGACGTGCTCGGCGCAGGTGGGCCGACACGGAAGGGACCATGACCTCTGACTCGAGGGAAGGGAATGCTGATGGCTGGTACCCGTAAGCTGCATGGAAAGGCGACAATCATGTGGCCGAGCTAATGAGATATTTGTGTGTGTACTCAATCCAGGGAAGTTCAACTGACCACGTTGAGGGCTGCTGATGGCAGACGCATCGGATGGCCGCCTCAAGGTTTTGGTTGGTGCGTTCCGTCTGCCCGTTACTCTCAGGGTGGTAGCCGGAGGACAGACACAGTGATGCACCCAAGGACCTGCAGAATGCCCCCCAGACTGATGACAAAAACTGAGGGTCCCTTTCGGAGACCACCTCAGTGGGGATGCCATGTAGCCGGAATACATGCTCCAACAGCAGCTGGGCTGTCTCCAAAGCCGATGGTAACTTGGGGAGTGCCACAAAATGAGCCATCTTGGAGAACTGGTCTACTTTCTCACTGGCACTCATCGAGGGCGGACGCTCCCCTTCCCTCTCCCTTATCTCTCCTGCTTGCTTTTTTGTCTTGTCTTGTCTTAACTTTCTTGTTGCCTCTATTTGCACTGCTCTCCAAATCTAAACATTGGAACTAATTAACTGGCCTCAACGAAATTGACAAGATCTTGGGTTTGGGGGAACCTGCTTGTCGTGACGGAGCGACTGTTGCTGGACACACGACGGACTCTTGGGAGAAGAAGGAGTGCCACGTGCCTGGTGACCATTTCCACCTATTCGGAAATATGACAACAGGACATCTGCTGATTGGAGTAAGCGTTGCTCTGGTTTGTTGACAAATTGGAAGTTGCTGGCAGTCTTCAAAGTACCCCAAAGCTGCCACAAATGATTGGACGATGCGGGCAGAACTGTGGACACTCTTGTGATTTGGAAAACATCGGGCTGTCTGACCCGCAGGATGAATTTGAGGACCAGTCATAGACAATTTAGAGTGAAAAGCAAATATTATTTTTACTCGCATACAAAACATTCTAACTTGGATTGTTTCCCTGGCTTCGAGACTCTCCCGAAGGACAGTGCGGCGAAGACACAACAAACTCCCTTCTTGTTTCTCATGGACACACACCTGTTGTTGTTGACTTTGGACTGATTGGCAAGAATAACAAGGTCGCGGAACAGAGACACGCAGCAGGCTTACGCACACACATGCATCCACAAAAAATATACGCCACACACACATACCCCACCCCCCATCCAACGGCCTTGACGTGAATCCCTTAGGAGTGATGGCCGGATGGGCAGCGCCTGAAAAGCTGCAGCCTGCCACCATAGCTCCTACTCCCTCCCCTCTGTTGCAAGTCTCGAGATGTATATTGTAATATATATATGTGCTTTGCTATGGAGGTTTTAGACTGGACCCCCTTATGAGCCCAGTCTAGATTGTATTTTTGTTACTCATCCTCCCCCAGCGTTTACCTTTTTCCCATCTTTTTCGGGGCGCCTTGTGGCGACCCATCAGCGTTCCTGTTCTGTAACCCTGTACATTGTTTGTTTGTCTAATCTTGAACGGGTTTGTGCTGAAAATCTAATTTCCCCTCTGGGATTAATAAAGCACTATCTAATCTAATCTAATCTCGACTATGGTGAGGATAGTGGTGTTACTATTAGAGAGAGGCAGTCCGGTAACAAAGTCCAAGGCGATGTACAACCATGGTCGAGCCGAGATGGGTAGAGGAAGGAGAAGCCCAGATGGAGCTTGATGGGACACTTTGTTCCGGGCGCAGACTGGACAAGCTGCCACAAATCCTTTGACATATGCTTGTAGAGTGGGCCACCAAAATCGCTAATCCAGCAGGAACGTTGTGCGACTGACTCCGGGGTGACAGGCGACCTTGAATTTATGGCCCCAACATAATACGTCAGAACGCAGCCTGGGGATGACAAACAATCGCCCAGATGGATACCCCTCTGGGGACGCAGCAGACTTGAGGCCGTCCTTGACCTGCCTTTGAATGTCCCATTGCAGGCCACCGAGGATTCAGGACTGGGGTATGATTGGCTCCGGTAGTGTCTCATCAGTGGGGCGGGAGAAGATGCGGGACAGCGCATCCGGCTTAGTGTTCTGAGAGCCTTGGCGTAAGGTGATGGTAAAGTTGAACCGTGTGAGGAATAATGCCCACCTGGCTTGACGTGGGTTGAGTCTTTCAGCGGCGCGGTGATAAGCCAGGTTCTTGTGATCTGTATGAACGATGAACGGAATATTAGCCCCCTCCAGCCAGTGCCTCCACTTCTGAAGGGCCAGGACGACAGCCAGTAGTTCCTTGTTGCCAATGTCGTAATTACGTTCTGCAGCAGTCAGGCGACAAGAGAAGAAGGCACAGGGGTGCAGCCTCTGGTCGATGGCGGAACGCTGGGAGAGGACGTTCCCGACGCCTGTATTGGAGGCATCCACCTCGACAAAAAATTGAAGAGACGGGCTAGCGTGAATCAGTACCGGTGCAGTTGAAAATATTGACTTAAGTCAAGCAAATGCGGCGCTTGCCAGTGTACTCCAGACAAACGGCACCGTGGGGCACGAAATACCTGGTCAATGGTTCCACAACACGGCTAAAATTACGGATTAATCGCCGATAAAAATTTGCATACCCCAGAAACCTTTGAAGGTGTTTCCTAGTTGTGGGGACGGGAAAATGAACAACAGCCTCGATCTTGGCAGGGTCGGGCTAAGATGGCCCTTCTCTACTATAAAGCCTAGGAACGATGTAGACGTGGCGTGAAATGCGCATTTCTCGGCTTTCACAAACAGTTTATTTTCCAGCAGTCGCCGGAGAACCAACCGAACCTGCTGGATATGTTCCTCTAAATGTCATCCAGATATATGGACAAAAATCGATCCAACATGTCCCGAAAAATGTAATTAATAAAACTCTGAAATACTGCAGGAGAATTTGTTAGTCCAAAGGGCATGAACATGTATTCGAAATGTCCCAATGGAGTGTTAAATGCTGTCTTCCATTCATAAATGGGTTGTACTTGTATAGCGCTTTTCTACCTTCAAGGTACTCAAAGCGCTTTGACACTACTTCCACATTTACCCATTCACACACACATTCACACACTGATGGAGGGAGCTGCCATGCAAGGCGCTAACGGCCATTCTTCCACTGCGCCACGCCGTCCCTTCATCACCCTTGCGGATCCGGACAAGGTGATACGCGTTCCGAAGGTCGAGTTCGGTAAAAAACTTAGCAGAGTGGAGTGGTGTAAATGCCTAGTGCACAAGGGGGAGAGGGTACTTATTTTTTTCTGTAATTTGGTTGTGGGCGCGATAGTCAATGCTGGGGCGCAGTGATTTGTCCTTTATTTCAATAAAGAAAAAACCGGAAGATACAGGTGCCGACGAGGTGCAAATAATACCAGCAGCTAAAGAAGATGAAATATATTCCTCTGACGCTTTCTGCTCATTCTTGGAAACATTGTACAGACGGGAGGAAGATAATGGGGAACCCGACAAGAGGTTAATGCCACAATCATATGGTCGATGAGGGGGGAGTGACAACGTCTTATTCTTACTAAACACCATCTTTAAATCATGGTACTCTTCTGGTACCGTAGTGAGGTCAATGATTTCCGCTGGTGGCGGGCGGTTAACAGTGTGAGGATGAGCAGGGGTGCGAAGACAATGTGTGTGACATGTAACACTTCAGTTAAGAATCGTAGCACGCCACCAATCGATGTGAGGGTTATGATTTAGCAGCCAGGTTAACCCAAGTACGACAAGAGAAGTGCGAGAAGGTAATCTAAGGAAACTTAGTGACTCATGGTGATTGCCAGATAGACGAAAACCTAGTGGTTGAGTTTGGTGAGTTATGCGTGCCACGAGACGCCCATCAAGTGAATAAACCTTCTGAGCTTCCCTCAGTTTAATACATGGAATCGAATGGGTGTTGACAAAAGCAGCATTAATAAAGGCGAGTAACGGGAAAAAAGCCAGCAGCGAAAAAATACGTCTGTTCAGGAACAGGAGCGCTAGGCATGTGGAACTGACGCTTCCCAGCTGCCACTACTCAGCTTAAATAGCCCTGATGTAATTAGTGGCCGGTGTGTCCAAAATTAATGCCACCTGAGGATCGTCCGACTGTAGGAAGAGAGAGAGAGAGAGAGAGAGAGAGAGAGAGAGAGAGAGAGAGAGAGAGAGAGAGGCGAGGAGATTGAACACACCAGACAGCAGGTAATCATCACAACTATAACGTAACTACAAAGCCGAACCAACGTAGGCTACGGTGCTGACCCGGTCAGAATTTATCGTGCACCACCTAGTGTGCTGTGCACGTGCAGATGTGTGTTGTTACATCTTAGTATAGCAACGAAGAAAACTTAACAAAAGCCCAAAGCCACGGCGAATTACTTGCATAGGATGGGCAAGTGCAAATTCAATGATTTATAGCTCCTGACCAAACAATTTAATGCATGTTTGAAGCCGGTGGATGGAAACGTATAGAGTGTTTACGACACGGATGTGCAGCCATCGAGGAAGGAAGCATTTGTAAACATTGTGGTAAAAGTGAACAAAATGATGATGTAAAAGTCAGAAATGCGGGACGAGTCTGTGTCAAAGATACTGAAACGCCAAAAACACTTGTGCAACAATACGAAAATCAATGTAACGCCCCCAAAGGAGTGTTTTGTGGGTAAAGTTGCGCCAATTGTTGAAGGAGATTGATATGAGATGTTTACTAGTGAAAGTATACTATTACATACAGTAAGCAAAATGCTAACTTCTCAGTAGTAGTAGTGTACTCACAGCAGTACAACTATATAATAAAAAAAACAGAATTCTCATATATTATTTCTATTATTTATTCTAATATTTTCTGGTCAGTGTCACAAGGTGTTGGTGACGAACCCCAAGATGCAGAGAAGGCAGGATTGGTACAGGAAAACATGATTTAATGTCCATGAAATTAAGAAAAAACACAAACCAGGAACCAGGAACAGCCAAACTGGAAAACAGGAAACAGGATCCAGCAAACAGGAACAAAGACAGCACGCTGCAAACAGCTACAGGATACAGGTTCACCGACAAGTATTAATGACATCGACAAGTCATAATGACAATACTCCAGCACAGACTGGATGGCAAGGCAGGTTTAAATAGCAGCTGGCTGATTGACACCAGGTGTGGCCAGGTGCCAATCAGCCACAGCTGAGGGAAAAACAGCACTCAGGGAAAAAAGCAGGAAACAACCAAAATAAGAGCGCTGACAGGAAACAAAGACAAACACAAAGGAAAAACTAAAACTTAACCAAACTGTCAGGGACACGCCTGACAGTCAGCTTTTCATGTCTAATCTTTTTTCCAAGTTTATACAGCAACTGATATTGAAAACTATAAAGGTTGTATGTTTAATGTTTAATATACTCAGTTTACCGTGGGGTGAGGAACATACTTGCCAACCTCGAGACCTTCGAATTCGGGAGATTGGGGGGGGGGGGTTTTGGTGGTAGCGGGGATGTATATTGTAGCCCGGAAGAGTTAGGGATGCAAGGGATTCTGGGTATTTGTTCTGTTGTGTTTATGTTGTGTTACGGTGTGGATGTTTTCCAGAAATGTGTTTGTCATTCTTGTTTGGTGTGGGTTCACAGTGTGGCGCATATTTGTAACAGTGTTAAAGTTGTTTATACGGCCACCCTCAGTGTGACCTGTATGGCTGTTGATTAAGTATGTATTGCAGTCACTTTTGTGTGTATGCAGAAGCCGCATACAACATGTGACTGGGCCGGCACGCTGTTTGTATGGTGAAAAAGCGAACGCGTCGACAGGTTGTAGAGGACGCTAAAGGCAGTGCAATCACGGCACGCCCTTAATATTGTTGTCCGGGTGAAAATCGGGAGAAATTCGGGAGAATGGTTGCCCCGGTAGATTTTCGGGAGGGGCACTGAAATTCGGGAGTCTCCCGGAAAAATCGGGAGGGTTGGCAAGTATGGTGAGGAAAGCAAGGAAGATTTGATAATGTCATCTTGTCATGCTTAAATAAAAACTAGTTCTTATTTATTATTAAACATTGGAAATCAAACAATGAAAAAGGAGGATTATGTGTGGACAATGCTGAAGAAACAAGTCCATGTCAGAAAACCAACACATTTAGCTAAACTGCACCAATTTTGTCAAGAGGAGTGGTCAAAAAGTCAACCAGAAGCTTGCCAGAAGCTTGTGGATGGCTACCAAAGGCGACTTATTGAAGTGAAACTTGCCAAGGGACGTGTAACCAAATATTAACATTGCTGTATGTATACTTTTGACCCAGCAGATTTGGTCACATTATCAGTAGAGCCATAATAAATTCATAAAAGAACCAAACTTTGTGAATGTTTTTTGTGACCAACAAGTATGTGCTCCAATCACTCTATCACAAAAAAATAAGAGTTGTAGAAATTATTGGAAACTCAAGACAGCCATGACATTATGTTCTTTACAAGTGTATGTAAACTTTTGACCACGACTGTATATCAATCAATGTTTATTTATTTAGCCCTAAATCACAAGTGTCTCAAAGGGCTGCACAGGCCACAACGACAGGGAAAACTCACCCCAGTGGGACGTCGATGTGAATGACTATGAGAAACCTTGGAGAGGACAGCATATGGAAAAATAAATAAAATAAACAAGTGATTCAATTATAAATAAAGATTTCTACACATAGAAGTAATCATCAACTTAAAGTGCCCGCTTTGGGGAATGTAATAGAGATCCATCTGGATTCATGAACTTAATACTCAACATTTATTTTGTTGAAGTATTATTCAACAAATATATTTATAAAGGATTTTTGAATTGTTGCTATTTTTAGAATATTTAAAAAAAATCTCACGTACCCCTTGGCATACCTTCAAGTACCCCCAGGGGTACGCGTACCCCCATTTGAGAACCACTGCAGTATATGATCAAATGTTCTTGTTCTTGTCAAATGTCTAGCAGCCGCATTTTGTACCAACTGTAATCTTTTAATGCTAGACATAGGGAGACCCGAAAATAATACGTTACAATAATCGAGACGAGACGTAACGAACGCATGGATAATGATGTCAGCGTCGCTAGTGGATAAAATAGAACGAATTTTAGCGATATTACGGAGATGAAAGAAGGCCGTTTTAGTAACACTCTTAATGTGTGACTCAAACGAGAGAGTTGGGTCGAAGATAATACCCAAATTCTTTACTGAGTCGCCTTGTGTAATTGTTTGGTTGTCAAATGTTAAGGTGGTATTATTAAATAAATGTCGGTGTCTAGCAGGACCGATAATCAACATTTCCGTTTTCTTGGCGTTGAGTTGCAAGAAGTTAGCGGACATCCATTGTTTAATTGCATTAAGACACGTCTCCAGCTGACTACAATCCGGTGTTTTGGTCAGCTTTAGGGGCATGTAGAGTTGGGTGTCATCAGCATAACAGTGAAAGCTAGCACCGTATTTGCGTATGATGTCGCCTAGCGGCAGCATGTAAGTACTATATAGAGTGCAGGGCCAAGAACCGAACCCCGAAGAACTCCGCACGTTACCTTAACATAGTCCGAGGTCACATTGTTATGGGAGACGCACTGCATCTCGTAAGTAAGATAAGAGTTAAACCACGACAAGGCTAAGTCTGACATACCAATGCGTGTTTTGATACGCTCAAACAAAATATTATGATCGACGGTATCGAAAGCAGCGCTAAGATCAAGAAGCAGCAACATAGATGACGCATCAGAATCCATCGTTAGCAGTAGATCAATAGTCATTTTTGTGAGGGCTGTCTCCGTAGAGTGATTTGCCCTGAAACCGGATTGAAAAGGTTCACAAAGATTGTTAGACACTAAGTGTTAATTTAGCTGCTGTGCGACAATTTTTTCGAGGATTTTCAAAATAAACGGAAGGTGGGACACCGGTCGGTAGTATACCATGAGGTCAGGATCAAGGTTAGGTCTTTTGAGCAGAGGATGAATAACCGCTTTCTTGAATGCTAGGGGAACAATGCCAGAGGAAAGTGATAAGTTTATAATATTTAGCACTGATGTACCTAATAATTCAAAAAGCTCCTTGATAAGTTTCCCAGGAAATGGGTCAAGTAAACATGTTGTTTGTTTTATCCCACTTACACACCGCAATAGTTCCTCTAATGTTATTTCATCAAAAAGAGAGAGACTATTTTGGAGGGTATTATCCGTCGTGTATACAGTCGTATCTGTGTTAATATAACCCAGTTGTAGCTGGGATGCGTTGTCTTTAATCTCCTTTCTAATGAGTTCAATTTTCTTATTAAAGAAATTCATAAAGTCATCTGCCGAGTGGGTGGAGCTATTGGGAAGAGTCCCTTGTTGGGTTAGCGATGCTACTGCACCAAACAAAAATTTAGGGTCGTTTTTATTGAGGCGGATGAGATTTGAGTAATATTTAGCTTTAGCTAAGGTAAGCATGCGTTTATAAGTTATTAAACTATCACTCCATGCTTGATGGAAAACCTCAAGCTTAGTCGCGTGCCATTTGCGTTCCAGCTTTCTACATGATAATTTATGAGCTCTAGTTTCTTCTGTAAACCATGGGGTGCGCCTTTTAGGAGCCCTTTTTTGTTTTAGCGGTGCTATACTATCAATGGTTTGCGCAGGACATTGTCAAAGTTGTTAGTGAGGTTATCAATAGAGCCAACATAATTTGGGAATGGTGCCATTACCGAAGGCAATAGGTCAGCAAGAGTCATCGTTGTGGCATCATTAATGTTGCGGCTGCTATAGCAGTTATTATTATTATTAGCTTGTTGACAATGAGTCAGAACTTCGATTTTTATAAGGTAATGATCGGACATTACTTCAGTATACGGGAGTACCATAACTTTGGAGGTAGTGACACCCCTGACCAGCACTAGATCTATCGTATTACCGTTGCGATGCGTAGGTTCATTTATTATTTGTGTAAGACCACAGCTATCAATTATAGTCTGGAGCGCCACGCACTGAGGGTCCGATGGGGTATTCATATGGATATTAAAGTCTCCCATTATGATTATATTGTCGGCGTGCGTCACTAGATCAGCAACAAACTCTGAGAATTCATTGATAAAGTCCGAATAGGGCCCTGGGGGGCGGTAGATAACAGCCAAGTCGAGAGGCAGCGGTGTGACAGACCTCATAGTCAGCACCTCAAACGATTTATATTTATTATTTAGGTTAGGGGTATGGTTAAAGTTTTCATTGTATATTAGTGCAACCCCCCACCCCTTTTAAGGGGACGGGCAATATGTGCATTCGTATAGTTAGGAGGAGATGCCTCATTTAGCGCAAAAAAATTGTCTGGTTTGAGCCAGGTTTCACTAAGACCAATGACGTTAAGATTGTGGTCTCTAATGACCTCATTAACTAATAACGTTTTGGGAGACAATGATCTTATGTTTAAAAAGCCCATATTATAGGTATTGGGCTGTTTTGACGAGTTTTTGTTGAAATTATCCGTAGTAGCAATATTAATAATGTTGCGTTTATTATGCATAGTGCACTTTAAATAGTTTCGACCATATCTATGAATTGATATGACGGGAATTTTCAGATTGTTTGCTTGGTGCTGCGATAAACTGAACGCATCATAATTTGCCACCTCAGTAGAATGCACGTCTACCTCTGACACAGTCACAACAGAAAAAAACATTATGTGAGTTGTGTATTATTCTAAGAGAATTGCTATGCGTACAGGGATTATCCAGCCTGGTGCTGGCTAGTTCTAGCTTAACTGACTCCTCACCCGGACTAGCAGGCTCTGTAATTGCCTGTGACCGGGCTTGCTCTAGTGTAGTTAGTCAAGTGTGACTTAAACAGTAGTCTATGTTTTTAGGCAGAATGATGGCGCCTTCCTGGTTAGGGTGAAAGCCGTCTCTCATCAACAAGCCTGGTTTGCCCCAGAAAGAGGGCCAATTATCAATAAACGTTAGTCCCTGTTGTCTACAGAAGCTAGCCAGCCACTTGTTAAGCGAGACTAATCTGCTATATCTTTCATCATTGCCTCTCGCAGCCAGGGGGCCAGAGACAATTACTCGATGCCTGGACATCTTTCTAGCGAGATCACAAGTCCTGGCTATGTTTCTCTTTGTAATCTCTGACTGTCTCATCCTAGTGTCATTGGAGCCAACGTGTACAACTATATTCACATAACTAGTGGTGCGATTAGTCGTACGTGTTTACTAGGCCTGCTGCGAGTTAGCTCCCTAAGATTAGCTTCAATGTCAGGTGCTCTGGCCCCGGGAATACACTTAATTGTGGCTGGTTTTCTAAGCTTTATGTTTTGGGTGATGGAGTCCCCTATGACTAAGGTGTGGTGCCTGGTAGACTGGGGTGTAGAACTAGCTAAAGAGCTAAATCTGTTATGCGTCTCAACCAGTACACCGTAGCTTGTAGGTCGTTTAGGACTACTACAAGCTGGGCTAGTTAGCTCGCTACAGCTAACGCTAGCAGATCTGCCGCAACATCTAAAGTTACGAGATTACTCTGCTCTTACTGGCGGACACGGCCCTCTAGCAGAGCCAACTTATCCATGAGTAAGGTGCAAGAAGCGCAGGAAGCCATACTCAGTGTTTTCTGTCACCGAGTGAAGTTCCTGCTGTCTTCCGGGAAGTCGTGGTCACGGTGTGCGGGGAGTAGCTTCCTTCCGACCGACGACCGGCGCCGCCTTTCTCCGCGCTAGCTTTGTTAGCCTAGCAGCTAGCAGCTAGCTAGCTGCGGGAGGGGTGGTGAGACAGAGATCGGGTGATTTGTAAGTTAAATAGTACTACTAAATATGTTTAGGAAGTAGTAAAGAAAGCTGCAGAACAATTAAAAGCACACAGATAGAACGATACTAAGCTTTTTCGAAACAGCGAGTACTCAGCGAGCAGTCACGCACGGTGAACCGGAACCGGAAGTCAACCAAACTTTTCAATATATGAATATATATTCATATATATAGGGTCCTTGAGGGTGCGTGGGAGTTTGCCCAACCAGTCTACATGTGTTTTGTGGACTTGGAGAAGGCATTCGACCGTGTCCCTCGGGAAGTCCTGTGGGGAGTGCTCAGAGAGTACGGGGTATCGGACTGTCTGATTGTGAAAGTCCGCTCCTTGTATGATCAGTGCCAGAGCTTGGTCCGCATTGCCGGTAGTAAGTCGGACACGTTTCCAGTGAGGGTTGGACTCCGCCAAGGCTGCCCTTTGTCACCGATTCTGTTCATAACTTTTATGGACAGAATTTCTAGGCGCAGTCAAGGCGTTGAGGGGATCTGGTTTGGTGGCTGCAGGATTAGGTCTCTGCTTTTTGCAGATGATGTGGTCCTGATGGCTTCATCTGGCCAGGATCTTCAGCTCTCACTGGATCGGTTCGCAGCTGAGTGTGAAGCGACTGGGATGAGAATCAGCACCTCCAAGTCCGAGTCCATGGTTCTCGCCCGGAAAAGGGTGGAGTGCCATCTCCGGGTTGGGGAGGAGATCTTGCCCCAAGTGGAGGAGTTCAAGTACCTCGGAGTCTTGTTCACGAGTGTGGGAAGAGTGGATCGTGAGATCGACAGGCGGATCGGTGCGGCGTCTTCAGTAATGCGGACGCTGTATCGATCCGTTGTGGTGAAGAAGGAGCTGAGCCGGAAGGCAAAGCTCTCAATTTACCGGTCGATCTACGTTCCCATCCTCACCTATGGTCATGAGCTTTGGGTTATGACCGAAAGGACAAGATCACGGGTACAAGCGGCCGAAATGAGTTTCCTCCGCCGGGTGGCGGGGCTCTCCCTTAGAGATAGGGTGAGAAGCTCTGCCATCCGGGAGGAGCTCAAAGTAAAGCCGCTGCTCCTCCACATCGAGAGGAGCCAGATGAGGTGGTTCGGGCATCTGGTCAGGATGCCACCCGAACTTCTCCCTAGAGAGGTGTTTAGGGCACGTCCCACCGGTAGGAGGCCGCGGGGAAGACCCAGGACACGTTGGGAAGACTATGTCTCCCGGCTGGCCTGGGAACGCCTCGGGGTCCCACAGGAAGAGCTGGACGAAGTGGCTGGGGAGAGGGAAGTCTGGGCTTCCCTGCTTAAGCTGCTGCCCCCGGGACCCGACCTCGGATAAGCGGAAGAAGATGGATGGATGGATGGATATATATATATATACAGTGTTGGGTTAATTACTGAAAACCAGTAACTAGTTACAGTTACTAGTTACTTTATTTCAAAAGTAACTCAGTTACTAACTCAGTTACCTATACCAAAAAGTAATGCGTTACTGTGAAAAGTAACTATTTAGTTACTTATATATATTGTTTTTATTTTTTTAAGGCCCCATTTAATGCCCTTTTAGCCTTCATTTTAGTACTGTTATTGCACTGGAGAATAATACAATCTGTTGATCAACTTGACATGCATTTGCATCACTGAACTCTGCTAAGCAATGTGCTCTACATACAACACACAAAGACAAAGATATGTTTTAAAGGGCCAATTTGTTTCAGACCAGAACAAATTGACAAAACTATTTTAAATAGCTGCAACTTAACATACATAGGTAACAAACAGCATAATAACAACATAGCTGTAAAACAAGAAAGGCACACATTACATACATAAAGCCTAACCAGGCGTTTTCTCAAGGAATTCTGAAATAAAATCATATCTGAAGCCCAGAACACTCTACACATTTCCCCACTTAGTTTAGAGAAAAGGAAATATTAGCCTTGCCCACTAGCATCCCTCTTTAGGTTTGTGAACTTTATAGTCTAAACATTTAGAGTGATGTGATAATCAAACACTCTAAAAGTTTAAAATGAAAGAGTATATAAGAGAATTGACAGAGTGTGTGTACCTTCAGTGTGCAGTGCCTCATTAAAATCCAGCCGCTGTTGGAGGTGGAGGTGAAGTGTGTGTCTCTTTACTAGCTTCGTCGAAGCATGTTGTTTTTGTCGCTGTTTCAGCATATTTGAAACTTACATTCAACTAAAATGTTATTTTCTTTGTGGTCAATAAAAGAAACGTACTGAAAATATCTCCATTTTAAGAAACTCGGCTTCGGGGTTCGCCATGACGTCTTGATAGTAGACACAGACACGCCCCCTCCCACACACACACACTCACACGTACACACAGACAGCGCGCGGCGCGCCTCTTTTTTGTCGCCTCTTCAGCAGCGCTGCAACACTCAGATCTTCTCAGTTTCTAGCCGATACTACATTAAAAATAACGCAAAATAACGCAGTAACGCATCATGTAGTAACGGTAACGGAGTTACTGAATATAAAAAATAACGCGTTAGATTACTAGTTACCGCCGATAGTAACGCGTTAGTCCCAACACTGTATATATATATATATATATATACAGGCCCGGCCCTAATCAATATGGCGCCCTAGGCAAGATTTTAGGTGGCGCCCCCCCACATCGGCAGTGAAGTGTATATACTCACAAGAACCCGAATAGCTTTGTCTTTGACCTTTTTTTTTTTACTTACAACTATACCTAATATATAAAGGGGTGGAAAAGTGACTATTACCTGCAGGGCAAACATTAGCTAACCAGAAGGCAATAACAATGTAAACAAAAAACACCTGCTTAAAAGATCTAATACAAATGTCCCTGAGGAATGTAAGGTGGGAGTACTGTAATTACCTAATGTTACATTATTATTTTCCATAACAATTTAGCCCCCTCCACAATATTAACCCGACGTTAAAACAGAACTAGCTATTTATTGATTAGCAATTGCCGAATCATGTAACATTAGCTTAATGCTAAAAAGCCAGGTTACTATCACATTCTGTAACAGACAAATAATTTCATGTAGGCTAACGTTACCTACCTGCTACCTCGGCCTTTTCTCGTTTCTCCTCTTCTTTTCTCTTTTTTCTTCCCTGGGCACCTGACAGTTTTGGCCGTTTTGACATCTTGTGTTGATTATTTGATGTGGTGACGTCCAAAAAGAGTCATGATACGGGAAGGGAGGGGGCGCACCGTGCGTGGGGAGGAGGGGGGGCGTAATGTTGTAACAAATAATATTTCTATTAAATAGGCTTTACTTTGCATTTTAATTAACGTGAGATTATTTTTTGTATTTAGAAATAATAGTAACAACTTTTTTTTTCTTTTTTTTTTTCTCCAACATTTGTGGCACTGGCATGGCGCCCCCTGATGGACGGCGCCCTTAGCATTTGCCTATACGGCCTATGCCACGGGCCGGCCCTGTATATATATATATATATATATATGAATGAGGTAGATCCCTTTGATTTGGTCAATTGAAAAGTAGCTCACCTGCAGGAAAAATGTGGGCACCCCTACTCCAAACTAAACACAATTGATGCTAATCTGCCTTTTTTTTTTTTTTTTTTTCAAAATATGAATCGATAAAGAACGGAATCGTTAAGCCGAATCGAAAGTGGAATCGGAACCGGAAAAATCTGATCAATTCCCATCCCTATGTACTGTGCTGGCAAGTGAGGATGCAGGGGGAAAGTGTGCCGTCCACTGAGCACATTAATAAAATCAAATAATCTGAATGGATCTGTCGTCACAGCGTGTTGTGAACAAGTTAATGTGTTTATGCTGTCATTGCCATTTACACAAGGCAATAGGCCTCTGCTGGAGTAACAGTGTGCCGCGTTATAGTGTCATTTACAGAGCTCTTCACTCTATAATTTTAACTGCAGGGTGACTGCAGCATATAACCTCAGTTCCATGTCACTCTACTGAACGATGCCCGTGCAGGAGCTAAATGGACCACTGCTGTGAATATTGCAGGTTTGTACTCAAACAGACCCCGCCGGTGGACACTAATGGCTGTGAGTGGGGGAGGGGGGCTATGGAAGGCTTTTGTTCAATACAGTATATCTACTTGAAGGGTGCTTATGTTATTGTGCTGCCGCCATCCAATATATCGCCTCATTGGCGTTGATTACAAACACTGGTTTCAGGCTTTTTGCCATTTCACCTGCTACAACCTGATTCCAAAATCATTTTATCTACCTTTTAAAATTGTGTCCACCCCCCTTGAGAAGCAAAACTTGTTTGTTTTGTTGTTTTGGGATTAAACTAACAGAACCCAATGGAAATTGTACATAATTCACATACTCCAAAATTACTATAGAGACAATTTGACCACATAATGGTAAAATAGATTTGTTCATATTAAAATGTAAAATCATTATTACAAATTATGATGTTATTGGAGTTAAATGCAAAGGTGAGGGTGTTTTTTCCCTTAGATGTCACTTTTTTTAAGTGTCACAAATGTAAAAAGGAAATTGCCTCTGTTAATAGTACATGTTAAAATTAATGACTTAGACTTGGACAAGTGGGCAGCACGGTGGCAGAGGGGTTAGTGCATCTGCCTCACAATACGAAGGTCCTGAGTAGTCTTGGGTTCAATCCCGGGCTCGGGATCTTTCTGTGTGGAGTTTGCATGTTCTCCCCGTGACTGCGTGGGTTCCCTCCGGGTACTCCGGCTTCCTCCCACCTCCAAAGACATGCACCTGGGGATAAGTTGATTGGCAACACTAAATTGGCCCTTGTGTGAATGTGAGTGTGAATGTTGTCCGTCTATCTGTGTTGGCCCTGCGATGAGGTGGCGACTTGTCCAGGGTGTACCCCGCCTTCCGCCCGATTGTAGCTGAGATGGGCTCCAGCGCCCCCCGCGACCCAAAAGGGAATAAGCGGTAGGAAATGGATGGATGGATGGATGGACTTGGACAAACTTTATTGATCCACAAGGGAAATTGTTCCACTCAATACCTCAGTTACCAAGGATGGAAAGGGTAAGGATGAAAAGGCTAATGCAGGTATAAGATAGACTAAAAATGCACCTTGGGTAGCAATATAAAATATTACATATATGTAATATTTACATATTATATATACAGTATATAATATATACTGATATAGTATATTGTTATATTGTAATATATTTTATATAATATATACAATAAATAACAAATCCCAATTACCATGTACAATATTACACCATATGTAACAGCTGCAACAAAAAAGAGCTTTTAAATTATATATATATATATAGATTAATCACACTTTCAATTTAATTTGGATTAAAGATGATTAGGTTATTACTCCCTTTGCATTATCTAAATCAACTAAAAGGGGAACTGCACTTTTTTGGGAATGTTGCTTATCAGTCACAGTCTTTATGTGAGACAAGAACATATATGCCTTTTTCTATTTTGTGCCTTCTAAATAGTAAATAAACGCTAGCAAGAGGCGGCTAACGATGCAGGTAATGTGGATCTATTCCACCAATAAAGCCAACTAAAAAACCTCCAACAACATGTCATATACATGCTGAAAGTATATATGTAATGTAGCAACAGGCACATTCATGATTACATGTTATATTTACGTATTTTGGTCATTTTAAGCATTCAAATAAGTTGTTATTTTGGTGTGGGAGGGGGAAGCACATTGACTTCACGGAGCACATTGAAACGTTTTCGCAAGGACAAATACTTTCGGACAAATGAAGATCCAGAACCTTATATTTTTGAGCCTGAACATACAGAGGATGAGCAATACATTTTAAAAGCTGGTTGCTCAGCAGATCCAACTCTAGTGAAACACGAAGTATATTGCTAAGCGCAAAAGGGGGTTTACAAACTATGAACATAATAAAACAACCACTTACTGTGTAATCTCCACTGTCACTGGGATGTTGACCGATAAGATGTTCATGTATTTTTAGATGAAGAATGGGTCATAATCTTCACTCCTCAGGTATAAAAAAAATGCTGGGAGCAAATGAGCATCTCGTCGCGTCTTCTTAGCGATGTCTTTGGTTCCAAATTTTATTTCAAAGTTGACCAACTTCTTATCTTGTAGCCACAACCTTCTACTATACAAGTGAAATGATTTATAATTTAGCATAAACTTTTAGCAACTCAGAGGCGATGCAGAAGCTTACTGACTCAGTATTTCAAAAGCTGCATAACCTATGTTACCTCCATGATTCCTCTGTGTTAGCTATTACAATAACAATGTTTCTAATATTTGGTTAATTAATATGCAGGTCAGGACATGTAAATAGAGTGTTGTTGGCAGTTCCTGGGTGTTTTTTTTAAAGAAGACTTTATAGGCGTAATAGATGAATTAGCTACATTGTTAGCCATCTCGTACTAGCCTATTTGTTTCTTTTTTTACAATTCATACTGCACAAAAAGGAGAAAGACATATGTGTTATTTTCTCAAATAAGGATTGTGAATGCTAGGCAAAATTGGCTCCAGCAAATGCAGTCCCCCTTCAATAAAAAAGACCACGATTTGTACACAAATGCAATTTTATTGGCAGAATGTCATACAGGATTTTTTTTTTTATGTTTTACTGGAATGCATGGTATTTATTTGCTCACAGGTTGGTAACAATGTTATTCAAAGTTCCATCTGGGTATATCTTCAAGTTAAATATGTTGCAGTAATATTGCACATGATTATGCAGTACTTTAGTCCAGTTTTTAAAACATTTCTGTCATGCCCCCACTCAGGGACAACATTTGTTTCCATGCCCCCCGATGAATTGAAATACTAATTAAAAACATTTGTTTATTTATATATCCGTACAAACCACTGTATGACTGTATACAATCAGCGGATTATCCAAATAGATTAATACAATAAGTTGAGCAAACATCTGCAACACTTTTAGACATTTTTGAAGTTAAGTGTTACGATACAGGGAGAGAAGAAGACGGCACAGAGGCAAGGACGTAGTTTAGCTCTATTGAATATAAACAAGGGAAATAAGGCGTGAAACTAATCCAAATATGTGTGGTGTGCGACTATGTGTAGTGATTAACTGAGTGTTACCAGGAGTGTTGAGCGAGGTGCGGAAGTCAATAGAGGGCAAGGCAAGCTCGGAAATCCAGAGACAGGCAGTAGGTCAGGGGCAAGAGCGAGGCGTCAAAGTCCGTGTCCAGGCGGGAGGTCGAGATCCAAAGAGGCAGCTAGGGTAACCAGAGGGAATACGGGGAGACGAGACACACATCTCGTGACGAGGAGACGAAGGAATGCTGCTGGATGGCAACAAGGAACACAATACAAATGAACACACGGAGGGAGAGAAACACAGAGAGAGAGAGAGTGCGCATAGAGCTAGAGATGTCGGCTTACTGTACGGGAACAGGTCGCTAGGTTCTGGCCCGGAACGCAGGTTTGCTCTGGCTTGAGAAGCTCAGGGAGCTAATCAGCGACAGGTGTGCACATTGCTGATTGATTGCCCCGGTGCAGCTGCTGCGCACAGATGAATGCGCATTACAATGCGCCCGGGCCGTGACATTAAGTTTATTAACTCAATTTGTAACATTTAAAGGGATTGTTTGCAACTTGTTCAAAGTAAAAAAAATTTTTTTACAAAAAGCTTATGATATTAGTGGTTTAACAGAACATATGTTTTTTAAAAAGTCAATTTTTCACAGTTATCGATCATATTGAATACAAATTTGCCTGTATATCAGACTTTTTTTTAACCTGTCCTGTCCAGACACATGTGCAAATAATGTAATTGATCAAGATGCCTGTATCTGCGCTACAGATTTACTTTACAAAAGATAAGTGTGGGATACTTCTCTTATTGCATTCTTTGAATTAAACTTTAATAAATGTTTGAATATATTTATTTTTTGGCGCAACCATACTGGAGCAGGAGGAAGAAAAAAAATAAGATAGAAGAGGAAATTGAGGGGGACAAGAGAGGGAAAAGACAGAGAGAGGCAACAACAAAAATAACAACATAACCCATAATACATTCATAAAAGAACCAAACTTCATGAATGTTTTTTGTGACCAACAAGTATGTGCTCCAATCACTCTATCACAAAAAAATAAGAGTTGTAGAAATGATTGGAAACTCAAGACAGCCATGACATTATGTTCTTTACAAGTGTATGTAAACTCGTACACGACTGTACATATGGAACCATTATTATTAATTGTCATTTAGCTGGGGACACCCTATAACTCCCTCTGGGGGTCCCCACACCCCACTATATGTATTTATATTAGTGTGCATTTTCTTTGGCCCAACCTTATGATGTTACTCATCTATATCTATATCTTTAAAATAATAAATGACTTGTGTGTTGTCTGGGAACAGTTTATAATAGTTATGCGCAGTAAAGCTTTTCATGAACTCAACTCACTTTAATGTGTGTTCTTAAATACGTGTTCCACGTCTTAGATGAAAAGAGCAGTTATGATTTTGATTTACAGAGTAAACTACTAAAAACTAAGGTTTTGGGCATTGCTTTCTCTAAACGCATACATTTGTCTAAATAAGGCAAAGGACACACATTATTGTGGCTTTCCTGAACGCACACTACATCGCTAAAAGAAAAATCTAAGGGAGAGAATCCCTCTGCCATCTTCCACAAGGTTTATTTTTGTAATTGTTTGTAATCGCCCGCTTGAATATTTTTGTCTTCTCTTCTCCGACTCTCTCGTCATCATTTGGGATGTGTGTGTCTGTTGTGATTTCGCTTCCTGGTTCGATGGTCCGCCTGTTCGTAATGTTTTGCCCTAGTCTAAACCAGGGGCATCACTAGGTTTGAAGAAAGTGGAGGCTTAAGCCCCAGGATGTTCCTGCGATGCGTGTGCACAAGGCACGCCAGCAAAATTTTTTAGCACTTGTAAGGTTTTTTTGGCACTGTAATAAATTTACACAACACTGAATTCATCTATACCGGATAGTCGAACCTCGGATTCAGGAGGAACAGTGTGGTTTTCGTCCTGGTCGTGGAACTGTGGACCAGCTCTATACTCTCGGCAGGGTCCTTGAGGGTGCATGGGAGTTTGCCTAACCAGTCTACATGTGCTTTGTGGACTTGGAGAAGGGATTCAACCGTGTACCCCGGGAAGTCCTGTGGGGAGTGCTCAGAGAGTATGGGGTAACGGACTGTCTGATTGTGGCGGTCCGCTCCCTGTATGATCAGTGTCAGAGCTTGGTCCGCATTGCCGGCAGTAAGTCGGACCCATTTCCAGTGAGGGTTGGATTTCTTCAAAGGCTGTCCTTTGTCACCGATTCTGTTCATATCTTCTATGGACAGAATTTATAGGCGCAGTCAGGGCGTTGAGGGTGTCTGGTTTGGTGGCTGCAGGATTAGGTCTGCTTTTTGCAGATGATGTGGTCCTGATGGTTTCATCTGGCCAAGATCTTCAGCTCTCACTGGACCGGACCCCTCGCATGTTTTACGGACTTCCCTCCAGCCTCGCCCCAGTGGACTTCTGGACTTCTCATTCAACACACACATTCAACAAACCCCTGGTAACATTTTCATTGTTCAATTCTTCACATAGTCCTGCTTCACACACACACACACAGTAGCATACACACTCAACCGCATAATCAAGCTCAAATAAACCTGTTGAGCCTCGTCGGGCAGCTTCGGATTGGGTGCCCTGCCTGAACCTCCTCTCCCTCTCTTCAGCCGCCAAGCGTGACCTGCCCAGTTCCATGGATTCCATTTTCGCGACATAGCTTTGCTACATGTAGCGAGCTACTGCCCAACACTGGTAGTAGGCTGATGAGAAGAAGCTTGAAGAGTGGAGGTGTACGAGCGCCGTCTGTCTGGGACAACGAATGGAGCAGTTGGAAATATGGTGGTCCGGGCTCCCACAGTAATAGCAAAGGCATAATCTCCACTGACAAGCTCGCTCCGCAGCGGAGACGTGTCCTCCAAGTTGCATGGGCACCCCTGTAGCGTCTTTATGCTGACAAGTAGCTGTGATTAAAATAAAACTGTTTGCATGATCAGAGTTCCTCCGGGCACAAGCCCTCCCATCCCACCTTGTAGTTTCACCCCTGTACTTATCACTCATCACTGTCTCGTTCACAGGTACAGGCGGGAGGTGCACAAACAGAAGCAGTCTTAGAGAAACAATTAACAATGTTCAGTGTTGTTGTTACAATAGGCTTTGCTTTCAATGATAAAATGCATAAAACACTGGTCTTTCCTCATTTCTTACTGTATTCACAGTAAACCCAAGGACTGTCATACTTTGTTAGATTTCTTAGTGTATTTATCCCGGTTACCCTCACTTGTTGATGCCCACTCCGGTTGTTTTACCATCAGAAACATCCTTATATCTCCTCCCTCGTCAGCTCTGTAGACTAGCGTTTCATTGTACTTCTTCTACTGGGTTAAACATGTAGCCTGTTCATTTAGTTTGAGCACTGCTGCTGGAGACTTGCGTATCCTTTGCAGCACCTCTCAAGCTCCATCACGTTGGATAGGAATTGTTGGTTTTCACCCAGGATGTTTCTGTACATGGCTGCATTCATCTTAGTCTAGTCATGGAGGTGACCAAGAACCCGATGGTCACTCTGTCAGAGCTACAGCATTCTTCTGTGGAGAGAGAAGAACCTTCCAGAAGGACAATCATCTCTGCAGCTATCCACCAATCCGGCCTGTATGGTAGAGTGGCCAGACGGAAGCCATTTCTTGACAAAAAAAATTTGCCAACATGCACTTAAAATACACTGACCATGAGAAACAGAATTGTCTCGTCTGATGAGACAAATATTGAAGTCTTTGGCGTGAATGCCAGGTATTATGTTTGGAGGAAGCCAGGCACCACTCATCACCAAGCCAATACCATTCCTACAGTGAAGCATGGTGGTGGCAGCATCATACTGTGGGGATGTTTTTCAGCAGCAGGAACTGGGAGACTAGTCAGGATAGAGGGAACGATGAATGCCGCGATGTACAGAGACATACTGGATGAAAGCCAATGCTTCCCATCCAACTTGATGGAGCTTGAGAGGAATGGGCAAAACTACCCAAAGATAGGTGTGCCAAGCTTGTTGCATTGTATTCAAAAATACTTGAGGCTGTAATTACTGCCAACAAAGTATTGAGCAAAGGCTGTAAATATTTAGGTACATGTGAATTTTTTGGTTTTTTATTTTCATAAATTTGCAGAATTAAAAAAAACATTTATCACATTGTCATTATGGGGTATTGTGTGTAGAGTTTTGAGAACAAAAATGAATATATTACATTTTGGATTAAGGCTGTAACAAAACTAAATGTGTAAAAAGTGAAGTACTTTCCGGATGCACCATTTAACTGAAAGTGCAATGGGGCCGATTAGCTGAATAGTTGGATCCCAAAGTAGAAGCATACATTGGATAGCATTTACAGTGTTTAACAAAACGTGCACACAAATGTGGACACAAAAATGTGAAAAAAGTACAAACTAAACATTTTGAGGACCAACGTGTTTTGTTTTATAAAAACAAATAATGATATAGGATAAGGAGAATTAGATAAGGAGTTAGGCAAAGCCGCACGTGCTTAAGGCTTTGATCCCAATGCCAGTTGTTTTGTTAAATCCAATAATTTTATGTAGTCACACTGTGACTACATAAAATTCAAGAAGAAGCTGTGTACAAACAAAATGTGAAATGTGGCTCTAAAACAACTTCAAAACCCTCCAGCAATGTTTTATATGCACATTGCAAGTATAATATGAATATAATGTAGTAACAGACATGTTCATAACAATATGTAATATTTACAATATTTACCATATGTTGATCATTTAAATCATTTACGGGGCTTATTTCTTACGCGCACTGATTTCTGTTTCCAACAAATGTGTGTTCCTACTTCTGGAATAAAACACGCGTGTGTGTTCTAATCATGGTAGACTTGGTAACAGACAACAACGATGACTATTTTTAGACAAATGAGGATTCACAACCTTATATTTGTTAAGCTAAATATACTGAGGTGAGACGTTGAAGCAGACGGAAGCCAGGAGAGTGAGGTGAAAGCTACGACGCTATAAATGTGGAACTTGGAGACAAGCGTTTTCCCCATAAATGGAGTGCTTACCCAAAATCAACAGGAAACGTCCCCGACCAGACGAATGAGTCACTATATCATGATACACGCAGCACGTCATGTGTGTTAGTACAACTACTTTGTATACACTCTCTGGCTAGCTAATTTGTGTACAAACAAAACATTTAATGTTGGCTAATACTTTACCAACACTGTTGTCACAAAGTGTTGGTGACAAACCCCGAGATGCAGAGATGGCAGGCTTGGTGCAGGAAAACATGATTTAATGTCCAAAAATTAAGGCAAAACACAAAACAGGAACCAGGAACAGGCAAACTGGAAACAGGGAACAGGAACCAGAAAACAGGAAAACTGGAAACAGCAAACAGTCCACAGCTTACAGCTTACAGCTACAGTGACAACGACAATACTCCAGCACTGACTGGAGGGCAAAGCAGGTCTAAATAGCAGCTGGCTGATTGACACCAGGTGTGGCCAGGTGCCAATCAGCCACAGCTGAGGGGAAACAGCACTCAGGGAGACAATCAGGAAACTGAACCAAAATAAAAGCGCTGACAGGAAATAAAAACAAACAGAGGAAAAACCAAAACATAACTAAACTGTCAGTGACAAATCTGACAACTCTAATTTGAGTGTTGATGTTTTTCAGTCAGTACAGGTTATTGTCTTATCACAGTGTTGTGCATTACAAATTCAAACACGTTTCGTGTTGACGTAGAATCTAACTTATCTCTTGCCATAGTTAGCCTTAAGGGCTAATACCGTAGCATGGCGATGTGTTACTGTTCGCTCTTACAATACCAATGTCGCTACAGGTTACGGAACAAAAATTAAGTATTGTTGACGGTTTGGAGGTAGAATTAATTGTTCCCATTCGCTGCATTGCTAACGACCTAGAATGAGACAATTTTTACATGTTAGAAAGCGAAAAAAAAAAAAAAATTCTTCTCGTCTCTCATAATGGTTGTGAACGATAGGCAAAATTTCCCCCAAAAAGTGCAGTTCCCCTTTAAGGCGACCTTGGATGCAGTGTAAAGTTGAGCGTGGAAAAATGTTTCGCTCTCATCTTTACCTCACGGTTGCTTCCTGAGCTAATAAGCTTTTGAGGAACGTGTGGGTGGAGGCCAACAGGCTGGTGAAGCTCCACATTGATGTGGATCTCTAGAGACTCCACCCTCACAAACGTGCACAGTTGAGTAATGATATATACCCAAACGATTCCATGGAATTACCTTTGAAACCTTGTTCCACTCAATACTTTCCTAGATTCAGAAATCTTGCAGTTTTTTTTTAATCTATTAATAAATCGGCACCGTTTAGCGATTCCCATCCTCAAAGTGAAAGCATAGCACTTATTAAAAGCCAAATTGTTCTGTCATATTTAGTAACTTGGCTGTAGACATTTATGGAATTCCTACTTGGTGTGAATATTGGCTTTGCCAGGATTTGTTATGTTACCTGTAAGATATAAACAGGTGCTAAAAGGCATACTTGCCAAACTTGAGACCTCCGATTTCGGGAGATGGGGGAAGGGGGTGGGGGTGGGCGTGGTCCGGGTGGGACGGGGGCGTGGTTGGGGGCGTGGCTAAAAGGGGAGGTGTATATTTACAGCTAGAATTCACCAAGTCAAGTATTTCATATATATATATATATATATATATATATATATATATATAAAATAAATACTTGAATTTCAGTGTTCATTTATTTACACATATACACACACATAACACTCATCTACTCATTGTTGAGTTAAGGGTTGAATTGTCCATCATTGTTCTATTCTCTGTCACTATTTTTCGAACCATGCTGAACAGTCTCTGATGATGCATTGCTGTGTGGCACGCATAAAAGTGCTTTCATCAAATGCACTAGATGGCAGTATTGTCCTGTTTAAGAGTGTCACAACTTTGCTGTTTACGGCAGACGAACTGCTTTACGGTATACAAAAACGTGACTACTGTTGTTGTGTGTTGTTGCCGCGCTGGGAGGACGTTAATGAAACTGCCTAACAATAAACCCACATAAGAAACCAAGAACTCGCCCTCCATCATTCTACAGTTATTGGGCAGGTATGCTGTTTATATTGTGGGTTAGCGGACTCAGGTCCTCATAGATCTGAGTCCGCCTGAATTTCGGGAGATTTTCGGGAGAAAATTTGTCCCGGTAG